>NW_026251598.1:0-19152 GCF_025024165.1 Kickxella alabastrina
TATAAGTTTGTTGATGATATTAGTGTTACAATGATTAGTCAGTTATTGTGATTCAAATACACAGTGTTGAATTCTGGGAAACGTTCTGTGAACGTGTAGGGTGTACACTATGTATAAAGGTGCATTGAATATAAGTACTATGTATTGAGAGAGTCCAGAGAAAAAAATACAACTGTGTTGGGTTACTGCGTGACTTGTAAGTGATTGTGCGTTTGGCTAGACAGCCAAGACTAGTTAATTAGTCGATAGTGTTGCACAGACTGAAGATATGGAAGTGGATGTTGAGGTCGAGAATCGCGAAACAGGTTTCCACCTGCGTGCCGATTCATAGGACGCCAATTGGATAACGCAGGCGTAAATTAGGGAGACATTAAACTGATTCCCAAACATGCTCCCCATTTTGCAATGCACACGCATGAGCGTACAGGCACGAAAACCACAACATTGACTTGCCAAGATACCGGTCTGCTCGCAGAAGATCCAGTTCTCACCAACGGAGCGCACAATTGACAATGTGCACAACAAAGGCGACAGGGCACATATATAAGATGAGGCTGGCCCCTAGTAGTATTTTAGAAACATCAGTAATAAAACCTTTTATAAAATCACCCCTACCTTTTAACACTAGGCAACTAGTGCTCCTCACACCCCCTCTTACTATAACAATAGCAATCAACTAATACATAGTACTAAAGGCAAATGTAGTTTACTCTACATTCCATGAATTAAAAAAGCTTTTTTTTTGGGGGGGCGGGGGGAGGGGTTTAATACTTTACGCATACTTCAAAAAGATAACCGCTCTTCATAAAAAAGTAAAAGTAGAGGCAGAGAAAAAGTAAATAAAGTGCCAGTAGATAAAATCAAAATAAATAATAAAAGTAATACGTGTTGGGGGGAAGGGGATTTTTGATTATGAAGTGCGAAGTAACAGTATAAAAAAGGAGTGCAACAAATTATTTGTAAATACTCCTTATCACAAGATAGACAGAAATTCGAGTACACCACGTCCTTTATATTTTAAAACATTGCTTCTGTGGTCTTGAGGAATAAGCCATTCATGGCACTGTTATAGCAAGAGGGGGGTGTGAGGAGCACTAGTTGTCTAGTGTTAAAAGTTAGGGGTGATTTTATAAAAGGTTTTATTACTGATGTTTCTAAAGTGCTACTAGGGGCCAGCCTCATCTTATATATGTGCCCTGTCGCCTTTGTTGTGCACATTGTCAATTGTGCGCTCCGTTGGTGAGAACTGGATCTTCTGCGAACAGACCGGTATCTTGGCAAGTCGACGTTGTGGTTTTCGTGTGTGTGTGTGCGCTCATGCGTGTGCATTGCAAAATGGGGAGCATGTTTGGGCATCAATGTAATGCCTCCCTAATTTACGCCTGCGTTATCCAATTAGCGTCCTATCGATCAGCGCGCAGGTGGAAACCTGTTTCGCGATTCTCGACCTCAACATCCACTTCCATATCTTCAGTCTGCGCAACAGCACCAACATTTGGTTGAGAAAATGCTGTGATTGGTTTGAGTAGCTTGCCATCTATTTCCAATTATTTTTTATTTCTTCTCCCAAACACTGAAACGTATCGGGTTTGGTAACTATAAAAAGAAGACAACACTTCTAATTTACAATAAAACATTATCATACCAGCAATTGACAATTCAAATTAAAGTAACTACCAATAATTCAATATGCAACATCAATCATCCATAAGCCAAATTGACCAGGCCGCACAAGATAAATGGTGCAGTGAATGCAAATATATGTATGAGAAGGTATGCCTTCTTCATCATGTGCCAATTTCCCGCAAGTAAATATTTATATCCGAATAGTAAATTCCACAACAACATACATTACTTCGAATAACATACAGCCCGAATAAAGCTTTTTGATATTGCCAGATCCCCATTGGCAACTTCAGTAAGAATAATTAAAGATCCATTACATCGTTGCACATTCCTAAATGTTATGCCATATCATGAGAAAACAATAACGGAAACACATAAAATTAGTTTACTTTTTTTGTTTTGGTATTTTGGTATTTTTTTCTGGATTATAATGGTTCCAGGGGGAGTATGCAACTGGTACCAAATAAAGTGGGTGGTTTTGTATAGTTTCTAATGTTTGTTGTGGGTATCACTAAATAATAAATATGTTCTTTAAGTAACAGAATAAATTTGGTATTTTTGAAATAATAGGCACTTTCTATTAACACTGATGAGAATATCCTGAACAAAAACAAGAACAAAGACGAGATTTCTAAATCTAATATAAAAAGAAAAAGAAAAAGTCACATGGGTTATAAAAAGGATTGACCACCCAATTCCTTTTTATTTCCTGCATGAGCAAATGAATAAAAAATTATTAGTGTTGCACATGATTCTCATCAAAAATTGTGTGCTGGCAGCGCAACCAATGGAGATCAAGAATGATGACGAATTCAGTATCATGCGAACAAACAGACCTGAATTTTTTTACTGCTATTAATCTGAAATGACAAATTTATTTGCAAAAGAAAAAAATTACTATATAGTAATTTTTTTCTCACACATTTTGTTTCTAAACTCCCTTTTTCTCTTTTACTTTTTCCTCTTTTTTTACTGTATTATTTTTACTATTTTCATTTACACTATTATTTGCTCTTTTTTTCTTTCTCTCTTGTAGCTTAATTACCACTTTTATATATTTTTTATTTAAGGAAACAATACACAAATTTTTATACAATGGACAGCAATTCATCTTTGGTGTTATTACCATCAGTGGGAAGCAGCATATCGACGGTACTTGGATGGGTACAGTATTTTATTTTCTATTTGAAAAGTCAGGCAATTGTATAAATAGTTTTAGTATTGAAGATATTACTAACAATTGTTATTAAAAAATTTTTGTTGCGATTGTGTTTTTTTTAATTATAGACGTATTTCGTAGCGTGGTCAGTGAGTTTTTATCCACAAATAATCCTCAACTACCGACGAAAAAGGTAAACAAAAAATATCCCTTGAGGAAAAAAAATACAAAAAAGAGGATTTTTTTCTAACATTCACTTTAAATCTTTTATATTTTATATTTAGTGTTGAAGGTCTCTCTATTGACTTTCTCATCTACAATGTCTACGGGTTCACCTGCTATGCGCTCTTCAACACAGCGTTTTACTTTAGCAAATCGATCCAAGACGAATACTCCCATCGAAACAACGGTCACAGCCACCTAGTGCGCGCCAACGACCTCTTCTTCTCCTACCACGCGCTCCTCCTAAGCCTCACAACATTTCTCCAATCCCTCTACTACAAACGCACATCAACACAACGAGCATCCACTGTTTCAATATCGTATTTCCTCTTGACACTAACTGGACTCCTTGTTTTACTAGCATGCGGTAGTGGTGGTGATTCTGCTGCTGGTGTTGGTGGTAAATGGGGTGTATACGAAGTGGTGTATTTCCTATCATTCATTAAATTGGGATGCAGTTTGGTCAAGTATGTGCCGCAGATATGGCTGAATTACTGCAGACAGTCGACGGTCGGATGGTCTGTGCACAACATCCTGCTGGATTTTACCGGCGGCTGCTTGTCCTTTGTGCAGCTCTTCTTGGATGCCATACGGGAGGGCGACGTCGGCGGCGTTTGGGGGAATCCAGTGAAACTGGGCTTGGGATTAACTAGCGTCGGGTTCGATTTGGTGTTTTTGGTCCAGCACTACGTTTTGTACACGGAGAGGTACGATCCGAAGGATATTGAGTCACAGTTGAGATATAGACAAGTAACGAATTACGGATCGGCTGAGAATAGCGAGAATGAAGATATTTAAATAAAAAAGATTAAGGTATAAATTAAAGTGTGGATATGATGCTTTGGACCCATGGGTTGGCGGATATTTCAGTCCGATATTTTGCCTCAAGCTCATTAACCCTGGCAGCGATCTGCTCAGGATGCATGGTATCCAGCCCCTCAGTCTCCGTAAACTCAGCCAAAAACAGCTCAATCAACCTCGATCCTTCAGCCATAACATTTTTCCCAAAGGCTTCCTCCATCCTCACGTCCTCCTCCGCATCCCCAAATTCCTTGTCCTCCAGCTCATCAACCTTCCTCTTGGCCAATCTCACGACAGACTCTGGGAAATTAGCCAGCTCTGCCACATGAATACCAAAACTCTGGTCACACACGCCTTTGCCAATGCGGTACAGCAAAGTCAAGTCCTTCGCGCCCTCCGAAATTTTGGCAATCACATGCAGGTTATCCACGTTCGCAAACTCCCTCTGCAGCTCGGTCAGCTCATGGAAATGGGTCGCAAACAAGCACAAGCACCTAATCTCCTTAATGATATGCTCAGAAATAGCCCAGGCCAGCCCAAATCCATCATACGTACTGGTTCCGCGGCCCAACTCATCAATGATAACCAAAGACCGTTCCGAGGCAGTCTTCAGAATCGACGCAGTCTCAAGCATCTCCGCCATAAACGTCGACACGCCCTTCATCTGCGCATCCCCGGCACCGACGCGCGCCAAAATGCAATCAAACAACGGCAGCTCCGCGCTCTCACAGGGCACAAAGCAGCCGATCTGCGCCATCAAGGCAATAACGCCGATCTGCCGAATGTACGTCGACTTGCCGCCCATATTCGGGCCAGTAATGATGGCAAAGTCGGACCTTCCACGCGCCATCTCAACGCCATTCGCGATGAAACTCACCCCGTCTTGGACTTCCAAGCAGGGATGGCGGGCGTCCACCAGACGCAGCACCTCGGCGCCCACCCGTGGCCTCGTATACGGCACCGGCGCCGAAGCCGATGCCTCGGCAAACGCCAAGACAACGTCGAGGTGCGCCACCAAGGCGTTGAGCTGCGCCAGTAGCGGGCAATACGACGCTGCCACGCGGACCACCTCGCGGACAAGCTCCGCCTGGGTCTTCGCATAGGCATCCGCCTGCTCCGCCCACGCGCGCGCAGCATCCCTCAGCGCCGCCGTAGTGAAGAACACTCCAGTCTTGAGCGTGGCCAGCTCAAAGAACCGCGACTTCCCGCGCAGCCTCGCCGCGTCCACGCGCGATACCCGCAGGCAGTAGCCAAAGGACGCGTGTTTCTCCAACTTGACTTTCTTGTAGGCCTCCAGGTCCAAGGCATCCGACACCTGCTGGAGCTGCGCGAGAATCAGATCCATCGCCGAGTCCATCTGCGCACGCGTATCCTGCAGCGCCTCGTCAAAGTCCGCGCGCAGCATGAATTCATGCTGGTCGGCCATTTCCAGATCCACCGTGGTTTCGACCAAATCCCGCAGCGGCCCCAGGCTGTCGGCTATCTGGCGCACAGGCCCCAAGTACTCCTCCCGGACCATCGCCTCCCTTGCATCCTGCTGCTCACTGCCAGCGGCAGCGTGTGATAGTGCGTCGCCGAGCGCCGGCAGCGCATTGACGAGCTGGTAGACCCGCACGATATCCTGCAGGGACGCACGCGCGCCGCCCTGCAGCCTAGACGCCAGCCGGGCGAGATCCGGAAACACCCGCAGGTGCGTCTGCCTCAGTGCATTTCTCCGCTCAGCGTCAACAAAAAACACCTCCACAAGGTCCAGCCTCCGCTCAATCAGCTCGCGGTCAACCAGCGGCTGCTTCAGCCACTGCGCCAGCAGCCTACGCCCCTGCGCCGTCCGGCAGCGATCAAGCAGCCCCTGGAGACTCATATTGCGCGGCATCTGCGGCCGGTGCAGCAAATTAAGCGCATCCAGCGCCGAAGCATCCAGCTTCATGAACTGCGCCAAGGAATGGGTGCGGATGGCGTACGTCCCGTGCGCGGAGTCGTCCGAGAGAAGCCCGAGGTACTGGAGCGCGCAAGCCAGCGGGCCGAGCGCCAGCGTCAGCAGAAGCTCCGGCAGCGCAGCCACCGGCGCCGTGGTGTTCAGCAGCCGGGCGAGGTCCTGCTCGATGTTTTTGGCCGAAAACAGCGCGCGCTCGCACGCCGTCAGGACAACGTTGCAGCGGGCCAGCATGGATGCGAGCCGCCGGCGCGCAGCACTGGCAGTGCGCTCCTCGACGACGAGGCATTCGCGCACGCCCAGTTGGATCACCAGGGCCTCGAGGTTGGAGAACACGTCCGAGTCCGTGAACACGCAGACGCCCAGCGTGCGCTGGGCTGGGTCAACGAAGCCAACGCCGATTTCGCCAGATCCCGACACATGCACGGCCATCAGCGGCGCATCCACCATGTCCCCGTTGGCAAACAGCATCTCGTGCACCTGCTGGAGATTCCCTGGTGACGCCACTGTACATTGCCACTCCCCCGCCTGCTGCTGCTGGTTGGGTGCGCGGTATATTTCCACGCGTTGGCCTTGCGATAGGAGGGCGTCGCGGAGGAATGACTCGCAGATGGTCCGCGAGAGCGTGCATGTCGGATGGGTGCCGAGGCGTTTGAGCACCGAGGTGGTTTTGAAAACCGTCGTTGCTATGTAGGTGGCGTCGGCGCCGATGGCTGTGAAGTACTCGGGGCGCTCGAAGAGCCGCAGTGTGTTGGGTGGCTGCGCGGGGAGTGTGCTGATAAAGCGCAGCAGCTGGCTCTGGTCGCTGCTGCTGCTTTTGTCGTTGGGAGTCGAATCAGTCGCTGGAGTAGCTGACATTCTTGAATGTAATTGCCAAAAGCTGTTTTTCGGGCTTTTGAATTGAATTGAATTGAATTGAATTGAATTGAATTGAGGTGAAGTGAAGTGAGGTGAAGTGAAGTGAGGTGAAGTGAGGTGAAGTGAAGTGAGGTGAAGTGAAGTGAAGCGAATTGAAGCGAATCAAAGCAAAGTGAAGTGAAGTGAATTGAGAGAATAAACAAAAAGTGTATGAAAAAAGGTTTTTTATTTTGTTTTGTTTTGTTTAATTTTCCGTTGTGTTGGCTTGATCCTTTAACTTCACCCCTTTCTTTCGTCAAAGGCGTATGGTCTTGTTTTTTCTGACTCTTGCGTCTGCTTAAACTCTCTCTCTTTCTTTTTTCCAATTCAATGCAATTCAACTCAATTCAACTCAATTCAACTCAATTCAACTCAATTCAGCTCAACTCAACGCAGCTCGCTTTACTTTTTACAGCCCAACAACACACAAATGGCCCCTAAAAAGCGGCGCCACGCACACCAGCACACAAAGCCATACCGCGGCTCACCCGCCGCCACCCGGCGCAGCCTCAATCTCAGCATCAAGAACACCGCGCCCCCCTCGCCCTCACCACCGCTCGCACCCCCGCCCGCACCCAAACCCTCTTCCAATCCCCCCACCACCACCCTGCACTGGTGCCACACACCGGGCCAAACCACCAAAGTGCAATTCCTCGGGCCCCTCTCCCCCACGGCCCACCAGGGAATTCTGCAGACCGCCTCCACGGCGTCCTCGCGGTCCATCCTGGTCCAGGGCATCTGCCCATTCCACATTGTTGCGCGCCACCACAGCCCGGACGGGTCCACGGACCGCCGCGGATGCAGCACCCACGTGCACGAAACCTCCACGCATACGATTGGAACAGAAATGACCGCTGACCCAAGGCAACTGGCGCTGGTCACAGCGCCGCTGCCAATGGATGTTCTGCTCAGGTGTCCGGAGCTGCGCCCAATCAGTCTGTACTATTACATGGACCGCGTGTTTAAATGCACGTATGCGCAAAAGTACTGCTCGCTGGTGGGTGGCAGTGGGGAGCCCGTGGGGGTGGCGGATGTGCCGCCGGCGCAGTACCACCCAAGCCCTTGGTGCTGGCGCCACCTGCAGATGCGCGCCATGGAACCCCAGTGGATGCGCGACCCCGCACAACTGTTTTCGCTCGATACTTGGTCCAGCATTAT
This sequence comes from Kickxella alabastrina, assembly GCF_025024165.1. Taxonomy (NCBI): domain Eukaryota; kingdom Fungi; phylum Kickxellomycota; class Kickxellomycetes; order Kickxellales; family Kickxellaceae; genus Kickxella; species Kickxella alabastrina. The sequence continues at coordinate 7,797 of NW_026251598.1, forward strand.
GGGCGCCGATCTTTTGTTTTATAAGCGTGGGCTTTCCGTGCCTGTGCCCGCGGACCGCCGGTTTTCCGCACCGGATGCTTCCCCAGTGGCATTTGCCTTTGCAACACAGTTTCAGCGCAGAATAATGCGCCGCCAGGCATTGCGGCATATGGGTGGTGCGCCGTGGTATTTGGACGCGACGTTTGCGTTTAAACAAGATGGGTTCCAACTATGGTCCTTGTTCTGCGAAGTTAAGGGGAGAACCGTGCCGTTGTCGTTTTTGGTCACGACGGCGGTGACTGTGAGACTGCTGGTGGATTGGCTTTTGGAACTCACTGCTGTGCTGGGAAACGTATTGCCGAGCCACACGCTGTTTGTTAATTCCTTAAGGCTGTGTGAGGGGCTAAGGGATGTATTTGACTCATGGGACATTAGATACGCCAAATACTATGTCGTTCAGGACCTGCGATACTGCCTGCGCCAGCAGCTGGAAGACGAAGACGAATATGAAGAGGGGGAGGTTGGTGGGGGGGTGTTTTCGGAACGTATACGTCGAGCAGTTTCCGGTCTGCGGTCGGATTTCCGGGAGAATATCTCGGTGGTCGGGCAGGCATTACCACTCACCTCGTATATTCGGTATATCTGGGACCAACGATCCTTGTGGGAGCCACGTGGGGAAAGAGAATGGCGCAGCTTTGATTATTCTTTGGATGCTGTGGATCGCTGGAGATACCTTTTATGGATGAGTCTTTTGCCCAGACCCAGAGTCAACCGCGTTGACTCTGTAGTGTATTTTTTGAACGAGATGATCGACGGTATACGCGACTCCATGCAAGACACAGGTGGGGGCCAAGGTGAGAAAGGGGAAATTGGAGACACACAGGCGGACGTGGAGATGGAAGGGGAGGGTGAGGAAATGGTGCCGTTTTGCTTGGACTCCTTGGAAATGGGTAACCATCGGCTGGGCGGTAATTTGCGTGCATCTATTGTTAAGAAACTCGGCAACCAGTTGTTCTGCTTTGTGTCGACCGATAGAGAACTTGTAGATAAGATTATTGTGGATTTGGATATGCGCGTGTGCTTTTGCGAAAAATTCGCACACAGTCAGGTTTGTGATCATCTGATATACTGCTCCCAGGATCAAATACACCACCCAATACTGCCCAAGCTAATGAGTGAAATCCCCAAAGCCTAAATTAAATGATAGAAAACATTAAATATTAAATTATATGTTAATCCCGAGGGGATTTGTAAACAAAGAAAGCAAGCCATGGTTGTGTTAGACTTTTGTGCGACGTAGCACAGCTGTAAAAAAATCTTTTTATTTATTCATTATATAAACTTAATTATTAGTTTTGTTGAATATAATTATTTTAGCGTTGAAAATAGAGATTATACTATTTGCCCTCAAAACACCTATTTAAGCAAATTGACTTGTTGTAGACGGAAGTTACATGGTCATTCAGGGAGATACATATGGGTAGGTAGGAGCAGCGATGACGAACGCCCTCAATATGTTTGCCACAAGGAACCCGTGGATGCATCTATTGCTGACAAGGACCATTCTCATGCCGGGGACAATGGCGATTCAAGCGTAGGGGTGGACTCAGATTTGGAAGACTCTAATACTCCTGGCTTCGAGCATGCTTCTCCTTCCACTTCCGCTCCCAACTCCAAGAGAAAGAAGACACATTTGGCCGCAGACATTCCCAAGGATGCGTACGATGAGACGTACGAGGAGATCAGTCAGGCAGTACATAAGGTGAACGGTATAATCGAACGCCGATCCAATATAGTTGACCAATCCAAGCCGTCGAATATAGCTAACATAGTCCCAGAACCAAGCGGGCACTCTGCCAAGGCCATTGTCGATACATGCAAGAATCTGTCCAGCCTGCCAGCAACATGGCTGGTCTTGATTTTGCCGACTCAGTAGCCCCCAGATCCGACAACGATTTCCCTCTTGATCTGTCAACGCAACAAACTTACTCTTAAAACCATAAACAAATTGAGAAATTTTATTAACGCTAGAATCAAAGGTTGCACTTGTAATAGTGTGAGCGAACACCATTAGGATTATTTACTAGACAAGGATGGAGCGGCGATGTAATAACAAATAAACGGTTTATTAAATAAAAGTTGCTCCGCCTTATCAATCGAAGACCGTGAGCAATAATATATAACCGCAATTGCTACCAATTGCGGTCGTCAAGCGACATTGCTTTAATTGATGTCACAATGTGCTTTGTCGAAGATGTGAAGGAGTTCTATGGGTGTGCTTTTGGACAGTACAATAATCTTGACTTTTAAGAAAAGATGTTAACGCGGTATCTTTTTTTTATGTTTTCAAATTAAAGTTTGTTTTTCATTATCAACATTGACCACTTCACTTGAACATGGCATTTGGAATGTAAAGAAAATTGAATTTTACTCACAACAATAACGCCGGTGGCTTATCAATTTTAAATTTTCTGCCTGAGTGCGCTGGGATTTTGGCATATGAAAAAAAGTTGGTTGACTGAATTTGACTGGCCTCACAGAAATTCTCTTTGTTCAAATTCCCCCAGTCAGAAGGAATTTAGCAGGGCCACAGTCAAAAAAAAATAACATAGAAATCAACAGTTTCACTGCTAATTTAACCATTGGCCCAATGGTTATTGTTCGAGATGAAAATCTCGTATATTTCATATTTCAAAAAAGTATCAAGTCGACAAAAAGCTGCCCAGCTCCTTCGCAGCCCTCCGCACCGCATCTGTCGCTCCCTGGATCCCTAGCACAACAACGCGCTCATCGCCCAAAACCCTCGCACTATCCCGGCACAACTGGAACTTCTTCGCAAGCACTCCGAACACCCCCAAAAGCTGCACCTGCGCATCCGCATTATCCGTGCACTCAAGGAACCGCGCCGCTGCTGACAACACCCTAAGCCCGTCATCATCGCTCCCACGCTGAGCCACCATCACAGCGTAGTTCAAGTACATTATGGCCAACGCACTGACCAAGTTCTTGTTCGATACCGTGATCCAGGAGTTGTCCAGCGCATCCAGTATACGCTTGCGCGACTGGTAGAGAAGATCGGCTCCGGGAGCCGTTGAGAAGCCGTTGGCGTAGGCGCGCGCGCACATCATTAGGTTGATCTCGTCCGACTTGCTCAGTCCTCCCTGGAGCCTAGGTGATCCAACAGAGCTGCCCAGAAGACGGAAAAAGCCCGTGGCTTCGCCGATCGTATCGATGAACCCGGTCTGCTGTTGGCTAAACCACTGCAACAGCGCCAATGCCAAGTCCGACGAAGAGGAGCCCACAATGAGTCGAATAAGGTCAAGCGCCGGGAACCGCTTGTCCTCGGGCCACTGCGTGGCCGCGCGCAACAGGGAGTCAAATTCAAGAGCGGAAATACCCCCGGGCGCAGAGCCAGCTGCTGCCGCCACCGTCACCGCTTGGATACCCTGGATCTGCATCTCGTTCAGTGCCAGATCCGCACCAACCTCGGCATTAAACTCGCCCAATTTCTTCATAATCCCTGCGACATTTCCCTGTCGATTAATCACAAACTCGCTAGGCGGCGCATACCCCTGCGCGGCCACCGCCGCTTGTCCCCCAGGCACGTACCGGTTCCCGCCAGTAAACGGATCAGCATACCTGGCAGACGTCTGTGTCGCCGCTGACTGTCCGCCGCCAGGCACATAGCGACTGCTACCTGTGAACGGATCGCCAAACACTGGCTCGCTACCAAGCTGCACCCCGTCAGTGTTCTTAATAATAAAATTCGCAACCGTGTCGAGCTGGCCCAGGCTCAACTCATTGCGTTCCAAGAATTTCTGCGCCGCCATATACGGGTTCTCCGTAACATTAAATGGCAGCTTCAGCGGCGGCATGCCCTCTTGGATATCCACGTCAAAGACATAGTCGTACTCCTTACCATCAAACAACTGCTTCTGTGTCTGCCCAATAGCATCCACAACCTCCCCAACTTTATTCCACTGGCCCTGGTCCCACTGGTAGGCCTCAACGGAGCTGCCGCCGGTCTTGACCATGATAACCTGCTGGTCCTTGTTGCCTGGCTGCTCCAGCCGCTCGGGGCCCGGCAGCTTACTCGTGTCGATATTCCCCATGGTCTTCTTGCTCATAGCGAATGACGCGTTGGCCGCCTCAAACACTGTCGAGTTCTCGGCCGACGCAACCCGGGCTGGATCCGTGGAGAACACCCGGACAACGCCGTCGCTGGTCCCGCACGCCACGTCTCCATTCTCCAACACAGCCACCGCCCACACGGACGTAGCCGGAACCATAATTGCCTGCACCATCTTGCCGCCGCGCCACACCCTCACCGACCTATCCTCGCCTCCGGATACCAGACCACCATCCGGCAGTGCGCTGAGCGAGTAGACAAACGAAGTATGCCCGTACATCTCCGCCTCGCACGTGCCGTCCAAGGACCACACGCGCACCGAGCTGTCATTCCCTGCCGACGCAAATCCCCCTCCGGGCATTTCCACAAGGGCGCGCACGCAGTCTGTATGTCCTTCGTACTTTTGCACCATCTGGCCGTCGCGCCACCGCCTGATGACCTTATCCGCCGACCCCGTTAGCACCGACCCATCCTGCAGCACCACCACGCACCAGACGGCGTGCTCATGGTCGCGCAATACATATTGGCACCGGCCATCCACCCACACCCGCGCAGTCTTATCCCACGACCCTGACACCAGCGTCAGCCCATCCGAGGACGCCGCCAACGCGCAGACATTATCTGTATGCCCCTCGAACTTGCCCTGGGGCTCCGAGGGCGACGCCGGATCCCACAGGTAAATGACCTTGTCACTGCCTCCTGTTGCAATCAGCCCGTGGGGCGTTGCTGAGGTGATACGTGAGAGGACCGTAGTGCTGTTAACGAACCCCGTATGCCCAAGAAGAAGCGCCTCTTCCGTGAACTCGTTGCCGGAGAGCCGCGTTGAGATGCGCCCGGTTTTGTCGCGCGATACCGAAACTATCATATTGCTGCCTTGCGTGGCTAGACCGCGCACATCTGACGTGTGCCCGCTTATCACTGCCGAGAGTTTGAACGACATGAATGTTAAAAATGATTTTGTTGTTTAAATGAGGAAGTATTTGTGCTTATGAATTGTGAAATGAGAAAAATAAAGTTGGCTATAAACACAAAAGGAAAAAGAGAAAAGGCAGGAAAATGGTATGCCAAGGAGCCTTTTATTTTCACTCCTCAACATGCCCTCGCCCACAAAGAGCTTAATAGAATTAGCGATGACGCACGCACAAAATAAAATTCTTGCTGGACCAAAATTTTATATTTAGCACATGATAATGGCCAGATTTACTGATGTGATCGATTTGATCAATTTGATCTGCGCACGTCGCCCGGGGTAAATAAGAATGACAATGTCACAACAGTGGATGGACATTTTCAGCCGGTCATCAAGTTTATACAAATGCCTGGTGCCCGAGTAAAATACCACTTGGACCCTTCTAATTCGATCAAGGATTCAAAAATCGTCGATCCCATCGAAATTTCTAAAAAAAACTGTTTGGGAGGTGCTAGACGACACAAAGACCTACAGCTTGGTCAATATTTGGCATGGACAATGTCATCGAGTCGCCAATTGATGGGTTCCTCTGCAGCGTCTGGACGAAGCAGTGAAAGACCACTTGCAGATGTCTTCTCTCGTCACCCCTGCAACTGACGGCCGCATGTTTGAGATAGTGGCCAGGGTCTGAAATCGATAAAAACATAATAAAAATATTTCTTCGACATAGTGTATACGTTTATTTTCGCAATACTGCAAATAATTAATTTAATTCAGAAACAACATTGCAACATAAATATTAACGTATGGAAACCAATCGATTACTCAGCCTTCATTGTTATTGTATATATTATAAATCTGGATGGAATCAGATATATTTATATCAATTAGTCTACCTTTTTATTCATAGAAACGCACTACACATAAATGTTTACTTTTACTTTCTCAGTACATACGCCAATGCATAATTGACACATATAAAATTGACATTGTGCTTGTGAATAAAGCGATTTTATTGTTGGATTTTTGAAACACTCGTTTCTTTTTTAATATCATTATGGGCGCACTATATCCAAATGGGCGCTGCTTTTCTCGCGCAGTCGCCATATCCGAATAATATTGTTATATGCTTCTTTAGTCCTTCGTTTATATATTTCTCTGCTCAAAAAATCAGTTACACAATCTTGACGATATGGTCGGCAAACATTTATAACACATCCGCTGTTATGGTCGTTTTCAAAATTCCTATTCAAATATTCCCTAGACATTACATTTCTACTTCTGCTGCTGCTGCTGCCGCTCACTCTCATATCCCTTTTTCGCTACAAATTAGTTTTTAAATTTCCCACTTCCAATCTTTACCTCGTGTAATGGATACGCTCACTTGTCTTTTACCCTCGCCAGCTTATCTTAACTTCAGTAGCCCAATACAATTTTCCTTGGCAGCTGACAAGAATTTTGCATTCTCTTGTTTATTGTTTATCGTTTTAGGTTATGTAGTGCTTGTCGGCAGCTATGCCAAACTCAAAAGTATGCCATTCAGGCTGTGGTGCGAAAAGACTTGCCCTGAGCTTACCAAACTATTTATTAGCCTGGCCGTTCACATTCTCAAACAAGGACCAGTCCCCCAGCATATTGCTTTTATATTAGACGGAAACCGGCGCTTTGCCCGCTTACACAATATTACAACCAGGGAGGGACATCGACTTGGCCTGCAAAATATTGAAGACGTAACCACGTTCTGCAGTGACTTGGAAATTAAAAATGTCTCCGCGTACGTTTTTTCTACCACCAACTTCAAGCATTCAAAAGAGGATGCAGATGCAATTATGGATATATTGATGCAGAGACTATTACAGATAGACCAGTGGGATTTGGTTTCAACGGGAAAGTGCAGAATTCGGTATATTGGTAGATTAGAGGTGCTATCGCAAAGCATGCGCGATGCCATTGAATACGCTGAAAATATGACTAGAAACAACACAGGAATAACACTGAATATTTACTGTCGATATTCGTCAACGGATGAGATGACCCGGGCTGTATGCTTACAGGCAGAGGAAGGCGAGGATTTTGGAGTTTCAAAACAAACAATGGAGGACTGTTTAATGGTTCCTGGGCCGGACTTAGATATTCTGGTGCGCACATCAGGCAAAACTAGATTCAGCAATTTTATGTTGTGGCAGCTCTCCAAGATGGCTTACATCCAGTTTGTTGAAGTCAATTGGCCGGGATTTTCTTTTACACACCTATTTGCCATTTTGCTGTCGTGGCAGCTTTCTGCCAAAAAAATTAAGAACAGAAAAACAAGTTTGTTTTTCTGAGGTTTGCGCTACTTTCTAATAATTAATAAATTATATTAACACAGCCAACACTAAATAATTTTAACGTCAACACAGTACATGCTAATTTGGAATTTCGAAACGCAAAATATTCTACACATTTGGTTAGCTTCTCGCATCGTATATTGTGCTGTAAACTTGTCTTCAATGTATTTTGAGTATTTATCTCTGTATTTTTATATGCATTTGGGTTGATAAATAAAAATGAGGTCAATTCGTTATAGAGATGTCATAAATACTAACGTAGATCGATTTATGTGCGTGTCACTAATATATATGAGGCTTGCGATGCAGAATCTAAATATTGACTGCTTAAAAATCACATTTCAATTGAACTAGAAAATAAATAAACAATGGCAAAAAATGTTATGCATGGTTTTACTTTTACATTATCATTGATAAAATTAAGAAGTAAAAATGGCTTGCAAACAATGTCTAAAAATGTGAATACACGATTTATTTGCGCCACCAGTGCCAGAGCTGAATGAGCCACCTAAAATAATATTATTAGATTTTATTTTTCGATGCATATTAATGTATTTTTTGTAAATAGAAAATAAACGAGACAATTTCAACAATGCTGCTGAACATGTCCAAACAAGAAAAAACTACACAGTAAAATATCCTTATTTAATCCATTAAATCATAAAGCAATACACCCAATAACAAATATTTATAGCACATTATTATTCAGTTCATTTTTATGATTTTATTTGTTATACCTTTTTATTTCGCACTTATAGCCCTGGGCTATGTTGTGCTTGCTGGGAGCTACTCCAAACGCAAACACTTACCATTTAAAAAGCAATGCCAAAACATATACTTTAAACTTTACGAATTACTGATCAACGCGGCTATTCATATTATCAAACAAGGGCCAGTCCCCCAACATATTGCTTTTATAATGGACGGAAACCGACGCTTTGCACGCTCTAAAAATTTGATGCCAAAAGAAGGGCATAAATCAGGCCTGTTTAATGTTGGTACTGTGGTTGCGCTTTGCAGTGCCTTAAAAATTAAAAACGTATCTTTGTATGCTTTTGCTATCAACAACTTTAAGCGCCCAAAAGAGGAGGTAGACGCAATTATGGATCTGATGATGCAAAGAATATTAAGTATAGATGAGTGGGATTTGGTTTTAAAGGAAAAACCCAGAATTCGGTATGTTGGTAGATTAGAAATGCTTTCGAAAAGCATGCGCGATGCCATTGAATATGCTGAAAATATGACTAGAAACAACACAGGAATAACACTGAATATTTACTGTCCGTATTCGTCAACGGATGAGATGGCTCGGGCTGTTCGCTTAGTGGCAGAGAAGGGTGAGCATTCAGAGTTTAGCGAACAAAAAATAGAGGACTGCTTAATGGTTCCGGGGCCGGACCTGGACATTCTGGTGCGCACATCGGGCGAAACTAGATTCAGCAATTTTATGCTGTGGCAGCTCTCTAAGATGGCTTATATCCAATTTGTTGAAGTCAATTGGCCAACCTTGTCTTTGCTCCACATACTCCGCATCTTGTTTTCGTGGCAAATGTCATGCAGTAAGATTCAAAAGATCAAAAGCAAGAGCAAAATCTCTAGACTTGGCACCACATCCGGTTAGCTAGTATTATTTCTTAAAAGTATATTCACAGCATCTAACCGTATACGTTTTTAGTAACTATAATTATTAAATTATTTATAAAAGTAACATTTTAAACGAAAATAAAAAATTATGCCGGTAACTGCGCCAATCTGGCAACATCCTTTTAATTTTTAATTTTATGACCCTGCCCATACATCGCATTGCATCCGAGTGTGCATAACTTTGATTTTGCAGGCTTTTTGCGCAGCAACTGCCAAAAATGCAAAAATGTTTTTATAAACTTTGTCACTGTATTAATAACATTTAAATATTTTTATCATGTCTGGATCTGGCCAACACCCGCAACAGCGTCGTCGGTTTTGCATTCCGACCGTTGAAGAGATTGAACAGAATCGTTTGGAAACAGAGCGGCGATTGGCCCCTTCTGAAAATATGGCTTTTGTCAATATTGACGTGTCGGCTTCGACTTTTTTTTCATCTATGCAAGAGAAGTCATTGGCCTCCGCATCAGCTACCCCAGCATCTCTGACAACCGATCAGCCGCAACTGGAAAAGCAGTCCGCAGTCAGCAGCACGCCTGGCACTACAAATGCCAACCAAACGGCTCCGCCTGTTATTTCACCCGTCAAAAGCTTCAGCCAGTCAGTGCAGGTCAACGACCTTCAAAGGGGCAATCCATTGTTGGCATGCATAAGGAACGTGCGGTGGAGTTATAGCAAAGACATTGTCCCTGACTATATTGTTGGGCGCACTTCGTGTGTGCTCTACTTGAGCGTAAAGTACCACCGTTTACACCCAGAATATATTGGCAAGCGAATTGAGGGCTTGGGGAAGTCCTTCCGCCTGCGCGTGCTGCTTGTTTTTGTGGACACTGAGGACTCCAAAATTCCATTGCGAGAGATTAACCGCATGGCACTACTTGCTGACATGACAGTATTGCTTGCATGGTCGCTGGATGAAGCAGGCAGGTATATCGAATCGCTCAAGGCGTTTGAAAATCGGCAGCCAGACATAATTAGGGAGCGCGTCGATGACAACTATATGGCCAGGCTGACCAATGCGCTGACTAGCGTCAGGTCAGTCAACAAAACTGATGTCCTAACGCTGGCGACAAACTTTGGGTCATTTGATGGCGTTGCCAAGGCCACTGCGGATGAATTGACATTATGCCCGGGAATTGGTGATCTTAAAGCGCAAAGATTGTTCAAAGCACTCAACGAGCCATTCATTCCTGAAAAGTAGCATCGAACAGATATTGAAGTTTTAAAAAAATATATTTTTGTGAAATACAAACGCAGCTACATTCATCGCGCGGAAGATTTCAGGACAAAATTACCGCCTACTGATCGCGCGGCACCCAGCCCATAGTTATTATTTGAAGGCTGTGTGTTTTGTGCCAAATCTGTTTATCGTCGCTGGATAAAAACTGACAATGATAGGGGTTTTTATTACTATTTCACATTCAACTTTTAACATATTTATTGCTTACTTCTCCAGCAATGCAAGCGATATCACCACCACCATCGACTGCTTCTAAACGCGATGTCATCAACCTCAGCGGCTCTGGCGAATTGCAGACAATTGACCGCCTGAATTTGCTTCCTTGCGCTATTAAATATGACGGAGCAGCAAATTCAGACACATACTTCTTGCCTGCCAAGCAATCAGACGATACATACGAGGCATCGTTCAGGGGACGCCAGCTGTTCGGATGTAAAATTGCACTTCCGAGCTCATATGTTGGGCATGTGCTTATTGACACGACCGTTGAAACCAATACACATGATTCGGCATTCGAGTCAGAATTCTCTGAAGAGTCAGCAGTTGAGTATAGGGAATTGCTATCTGTGAGCAGCTTTGACGCACTGACTGTATGGGAGCATGACCGAGTTCCGCCAGCTGATGACGACGAGTTTATCAGCTCTTTGGAGTGGATTGACGTTGCCGCGAGTATCCATGCCGATTGCAGCAGCGAGAACTCGAGCTGAAGATTCAGTGTAATATTAGCCGGGAGTTTCCTTGTCTTTTTGTCAATAATTTAAAAGGGCAACACGACAGTCACACGCACTCGGGAATTATAACAGTTATATTGGTCACAAAATATGCGTATCACGTCCTGCGAGTCATCAGCACAACATTGTTTTAATAAAAGTGCAGGGTGCTAAAAGCAACAATTGCAATAAAAGTTACAGCATATATATGGGATTAGCTCGATTACAACATCCCTGGAATAGAATAATGCGAAATTGGCTGACTAGTCATCACGCTTACTTATACTCCTAGTCATGTATTTCTTAATTATCCGCGTAAGCGTAGCACTTGGAAGGTTGCTGTTGTGACCACTGGTGCTAATTAATTCCCAGCCAATTGTCGGCCTTTCCTTTTTTTGCTGGTACGCTGCACTTTGC
>NW_026251599.1:0-19025 GCF_025024165.1 Kickxella alabastrina
TGAGCTCACGGACAGCAGAGGTCAGGGCAATGGTCTCAGCTTCAACTGTGGATTGAGGTGGCAAGCCAAGAGCACGTTTCTTTGACTTCCAAGCAACTGCTCTCCCTGCCAGAGTGAATACATAACCAATTACCATGGCTTCCACAGTACGCAGTCCAAATGAACCATCACTGTACCCAACTAGGTTGAGGTGTTCAGACCGACGATAGTGAATGGCCATGTTGCAGGTGGTCTTCAGATACTTGAGTACTCGCTTGGCAGCACCCATGTGTTTCATCAGTGGCTCTTGGTTGAATGATGCAAGCACAGAGGTGACCAGAGCAATGTCAGGCCGAGTGACCATGGCCAGGTACTGCAGGGAGCCAACAATTGAGCGGTATTCAGTGGCATTGCACTTGGCAAGGTGTGGGGCAGTCTCTCCAAGCTTGGCAGAAGCAGCAATGGGCAGATCAACATCATTGGCTTCCTCAAGGCCATACTTGCTGACCAGGTTCTGGATGGCAGTAACCTGGTTGATCTTGATGCCATCAGACATGTGATGCACATTGATGCTCAGGATTGTGCTGCACAGACTCAGATCCTTCATTGAGAACTCAGCAAACAGGGCAGTTTTGACCTTGGCCAGGATGTTGTCATCAGATGCAGCCAGCAGCAAGTCGTCAACATAGGTTGTCAAAATGCATGTTGCAGAGCCACTCTTAAGCCAGTAGACACCTGGGTCGGCATTGCTGCACTGGAATCCAAGGCTGCCACAAAGGAAAGTATTCAGGCGACGATTCCAAGTGCGTGGTGCCTGCTTCAAACCATATAGGGAGTGGCGTAGCTTGAGAACACTCTTGGTCCGGTCACCAGTCATGCCATCAGGAATCTCGACATATGTCTTCTTCCAGGTCACCATGCAGGAAGGCAGTCTTGACGTCCATGGAGTGCAGCAGCCAGCCATGATAGGCTGCAAGTGCTATGACTATACGAATAGACTTGTAGGTCACCACAGGTGCAAACACATCATAGTAATCAATCCCAGGGTGCTGCTCAAAGCCTCTGACTACCAGGCGGCCCTTGTACAATGGTGGCTTGTCATCTGAGTCTTGTTTAACAACAAATACCCAGCGTGTGCTCAGAGGGTGGATTGAGGATGAGCGTGGGACAAGCTCAAACACCTCATTCTCAGCAATAGATGCCAACTCGCTTTTGATTGCAGCCTTCCACAAGGGTGCCTCCTCTGAGCGCATGGCCTGGATGTAGGATGTGGGGCCTGATACAGCCACACCACAGAACAGGGCACCATTGCTCTGTACCAGAGCATCTTGGTCGTCATCATAGCTGTTGCTGTTATAGTCATAGTCGACATCATGGTTGGGCATGCTGGTGCTGTCGGCCTGCACTCTGTCATCCACTCGCCACCAGTCTGTTGTAGGCTGGCTGTTTCTAGTGGTGAGAGTGCCTTGCTCATGAGCAGCAATGTCAGTGATTCGTGCTGAGGCTGCTGAGGCTGCTGAGCGACGGCTGAGCATGGCTGTTACTGGGTCAGTAGCTCTGGCAGCAGTAGACGATAGCCTCAAGGGAGATGGGTTGGTTGGCTGGTGTCTGTGGATGTTGACACTGGTGCTGGTAGTATCTTGAGCACTGCGGCTTGACAGAGATGATGGATGCCCAGAAAAGGGCTCTCTGCCTAGTGGCTCAGTGGTTGATGTACTGTTTCTGCTGTTGCTGTTCCTGTTGCTGGTACTTGTGGCTGTGGCTGAAGAATGGCGAACTGGAGTGTGCTGGGGTGTCGAGCTAGGACTGTGCTCCTCATGGGCAGTGACAAATGTGTTGGAGTTCCGTTCTTGGTGGAACTCCGTCTTGACGGAATTCCGTCTTGCATACTGTAAGATGATTGCAAGACCAGAAGTTTCTAAAGTATCCTTCTCTTTTATTTACCTTTCTTATCTTCACCCGCTGTCTCCTATATAAGAGACAGCTTTCCTCAATCTCTTCACTTTCTTTCTTTAGCTTAGAACTTTATCTTTTTCTTCCTTTTAAATATAACTTGCAAACCTTCTCTTTGCTCAGCTTTGCTCGTTTTTCACAAGTGGAACCTGTTCCCCCACCTGGACCTTGATCTCAAGACCATTAGTCCACTTGTGCGCCTTGCTGGCCTCTCTGAGGAGTACAGTTCTGTCAGGGACAAATTCTCCAATGTCTCACCTACCAAGCTCAAGACTGCTGATATTCTTGTAGCTATCAAGGACGCTTTTACACTGCACCAAGCTGCTGCATCTACTCATACTAAGGCCAGTGGCTACACCATCTCAGCTTCTTCCTCACTGCTCTGTCAGCTCTGTGACAAGCCTGGTCACATTGCCAAGCACTGCCCCTCAGTTGGACATGATACTACTGACTCAGCATCAGGCAGCAAGGGCTCTTCCAGGTCTGTTTTCATAGGCGGACTTTCTCACCTGGTTGCTGGCTCAAGCATATCTGCTCAGCCTTTGCTCAGCAACCCATCTGCCTGGATGCTGGACTCTGGTGCTATGGCCAACACAACACCACACAGAGAGGATTTTGTCAGCTACTCACCCTGCTCAGGAGACATCATGGGCATGTCTGGTGCAGTTGCCAAGATCTGTGGTATTGGCCAAGTCAGTGTTGGTGACAGTGACAGCAACTTTGTAGTATGCAATGTTCACCATGTGCCCAAGTCAGTGATGAACATGCTGTCAGTCAGCAACATTTCACAGCATGGGCTGGATGTGTTCTTTTCCAAAAATCGTGCATTTGTGTACAAGGATGGTGAAGCAATCATGGCAGCAGACTTTGAAGATGGTCTTTACTACATAGTCCCTGACACCTGCTATGACAAGCATCGACTGGCCAGAGCCCCAAAGCTGGTCTCAGCTGCAAGTATCCCATCTTCTGCTGTTGTGCTGCCAACAACCAAGCTATCAATGTAAAAAACGAGCAAAGAAGAGCAAAGAGAGGCTTTGCAAGTTATATTAAAAAGATAGATTAAATGAAAGATAAAGGCTTAGAGAAAGAAAAATGCAAAGAGATTGAAGAAAGCTGTCTCTTATATAGGAGACAGCATGTGAAGATAAGAAACGTAAATAAATCATGACTCTTTACAAACTTCTGGTCTTGCAATCATCTTACAGTATGCAAGACGGAGTTCCACCAAGAACAGAATCCCAACATATATCATGTGTTGACCCTGGATATACCTGCAGTCTGTTAACCATCTCAGCCATAAAACGCATGACTGGGTCCCAAAGATTCCAGTGAAAGTCCTTTCACATCAGAATGTTATGCTCCCATCATGAACATGCAAGCATGTGGCCCTGTATCTCAATAGTCTGACAGCCAGGTGATGGGTATAGACATGTATTTGGTTTGGGATATGTGTTGGGGTACCATTTTCACTGTCTGTTTACTACAGGTAGTGAGGATAAGAGGAGTACTGTAATGAGAATAATACTGGTTATAATAAATATTATTCAAAAGAGACTACAAAAAGAGCTAAACAGCTTGCTATTCAGAATTTGCTGTACGCCTGAAATATCATAAACATATTTCACACATCTGCATTATCCCATGACTCAGCCCCCATTTCTGATGTCACAAGTACCTTTAATGTAAAAAAGCAATGGAAGGAGTCATATGTATTGGTGATGGGCTAGGCATTCTTGTGATACTGACCATCTTTATCCACTGCCACATTCATCATCTGAAGGATGGTGGTGACTGTCATCATTGGCTCAAGCAGCCAATGATGATCAGTTTCTTTGAAAATAATTATAAAGGCACACAACCACAACAATAATTGTGGTAGTTCCTTCTTCATTTTCCTTTGCATTTATTTTAAGACTTCAATAAATAGATAATTATAATTTTCTCATCATTCTCTAATAGCCATAGACAAGGTCTTTAGCAGCAGTTTAGAAGTCAGGGGGCAGTTGTGATGATGTTGCTGTTGGTGCAGTGTCTGGTATCATTTTTTTCTGGTGCCTCTGCCTATTATGCTGCTAGTCTCTCTGGAAAAGAACTCCTTCCTTAATGTGTACTGCTGTGATTTGCTCCATCAGGGCCTTGCTCATTCAGCTATCACCCTATCAGCGACAAAGCCTGTCTGGTAGGCTAGGCATGATAATATCCCTCCCCACAAAGAGTATTTTTTGTCCATCAGCTTCCATCCATACTGCAGTAATCATAGATTACCCTATATGTGCTGTATTGGCAGCCCTAACAGTTTTTTTGTTCAACTCTGTGCTCATATGTTGTAACACCCACTAAATATTGAGTACCTCCATATGGGTCTGATACTTAAGAACATCAGTCAGTCGAGATACTCTTGGTCAGGTTTGGAGACCAGCTCTCTACTATCCCATTTGTCTATGATCATTTGAGCAACCTCAATGGCTTATTGGATGTCACAGTAGACCCTGAGTTTCCTTGTAAATGGTATCAGCACAGCCAAAAATGCTAATGCCATATGCTAATCCATCATGACATGGAATACTAGTGTAATCATCTTTTGCAGTTGGTGCATGTCATTATTGTGACAAAGGCCATGCTTGGCTTATCCCTCTTTTTAACAAGTGAGCCATCCATGTAAATGCTAATGTCATTATACAGGTCCACTTCAGAGACTAGTTTCTCTGTCCAGAGGAGCACACACATGTTTCCTAGGAAAAATGATCATGTTAGAGCTGTCATCATATCCCCCATTGCCTGCCAGATTATATCATGCACTTATGTATCTGTGGCTGTAGGGCTATTCTCCCCAAATATTCACTTTTTGAGGTTATGGACAGCTCAATATGCCAAAATATTTTTGTAGTAATGGAGAACTGTGTATCTCACTGGTACTGACACTGGTGGGTTTGAAGAGATGGTGGCCATGTTACCTCAGAGAGTATTACCAATCAACATTTATTTTATGAGATGAAGGGGGCATTGGGTTGTAGTTTCTGGCACAGGTTGAAACAACTCCAAAATGCTTGTCACTGGATCCTCTGCAAGGCATAGCATGCCAATGGACAGGCTGTAGTGTGCCAGACCAGACACTTTGCCAAGCGGGCTAACATAAGCCATCCCATGTGTGGCTAGGAGGTAGCCCTATTGACTGACATGTGCATATATGTCTGTATGTCACCCAAGAATTCCAGCTTATCCACTGTGGCAGTCTGCAGTGTGGCCACCAAATCTGCAAAGCATGCTGCCCCTTGCTTGTTGGTTAGCTGGAGTTGCACAGTAATTCAGGAGCCCTTCACTTATGTCTGGAGTAGTGGGATGTGCATGCCCTTACAGTGGTGGAAAAATGATGATGGGAATTTGCTGTGTGCCAAATCCATAGTGCATTACAATTCCTATTGGAGCAGCCAGAAACAAAATTTGAGATTCTAGGAGTGGGATACCCTGAGTAATATACTCCAGGGCAGGAATGACTATGGTCCATACCAGATACTGAACCATAATGTCTGTTATTAATTACCATTTGACCATTCTGAGCAAGTTCATTACATGCTCTCTTACCAGTCTTATGACCTCAGCCGTCAACCCATCTGCTGGCATTCTCTATCCATAGATGATGGGTGCTGGGTTGTCTGGTGGTAGGTATGAGACATGTTTGGTCATTCTTAGATTAGTGCAGATGCCTACCAATGTGCACCATGCTTCCATGTTGGTTGTGTTGGAATTCCGTCTTGCATACTGTAAGATGATTGCAAGACCAAAAGTTTCTAAAGTATCCTTCTCCTTTATTTACGGTTCTTATCTGCACTCGCTGTCTCCTATATAATAGACAGCTTTCCTCAATCTCTTCACTTTCTTTCTTTAGCTTAGAACTTTATCTTTTTCATTCTTTAAATATAACTTGCAAAGCTGAGCAAAGAGAAGCTTTGCTCGTTATTGACAGATTGTGTGTGTGGACATAGGATCTTCTGTGAGACAAGTGTGTATATTGGTTGGTCTGTAAGTATCTATGTAAAGACTACTTGCTTGGTCTCAAGCAGGGGAATTGGGTGGTGTTATCCCAGATGCCTGCTGACTGTCAGCAAATTAGGAATTAAAATGATATTGGTATCCTTCCAATGCATGGGGCAGCTCCTCTTTCCACTAAGGATGTTATTAAAGGTGTCAATCATGAGGTATTTTGCTCACCTCTCCTGGTGAAGGAGCACTTCAATGTCTACTCCACTTTGACCAGGTGCCTTATGAGATGGTAATTCTGAGATTGCTTTCTCATACTCAATTGTCAAGATAGGTGCAAGCACTTCCTTATAATTGACATCCATGCACAGCATGTGCTCTGCCTACCATACTGATGGTAGGGCATATAGGCCGTTCAAGTGGGGTAGAGGTGTTGATTGAAGTGTGCCAATGCCAACTACATTGCAACTTCTGGTTCTGTGACCAGGCAAACATTATAATAAGAATAGTTTGTATAAAATATATTTTGTATACAAATCCACTCTAAGGGAGCTTAAAAAGCTCTGCTTATCTATTTAAAGCTATGGATAATGGAAATAGAAATTGTGATCATAAACAATCACAATTTCAAACAATTGCAATTGTAAAATTGCGATTATCACAGCCATCATCTCCTGTCCCTATGAACTGTGAAAAATGAGCAGAGTGAAGCAGAGTTTTGCAAGTTATATTAAATAAATGATAAGGACACTTTAGAGGCTTCTATAATGTCGATCGTCTGACAGTAGGTAAGATATAATTCCAACATAGTTTGCCCTCCAGTATCCCTGTGGTGTTCACCTACTCTCTTCTGCAGCAGGTGCTAGCCCTCTTTTTTTGGTGGCCAACTTTGTCTCTGTAGATCGGCAACTGGCTGAGATACAAAGACTGCAAAAACAACAAAATGTGCTTCTCTCTCTTCTCTTTCCTTAGTTTTTGACATGAGATAAATTGATTCTAGATTCAATTCACCAAATAGCAAACATGGTTAGTTTTGGTATATCTTCCTCCTCATAATCAACTATTCTCTAAATGGTGGCTATCATCTACATGTAATCTGGTTTGTTATATTCGTTCACAAAGATTGATAACCATTTGTCATCTACCCTCTAGGGGGATCTGGCCACTTGGCTTGGCAGTGCTGCTGCCTGATAAGATGTGTTGCTGGTTGCAGTCACTTCAGAGGGTTTACTACACTCACCTGCTACTGGCTTCTACTGAACTGGTTAATGAATTTGTTTCTGTTTGGTACTTTATTGCTGAAATTTGTCAACACTTGGTGCTCTGACCACTGAATATCATATATTAAAATATAAAATAAAGAATATGTCAAGCATCACAAAAAACATGGTATCAAAATGAAATGACCAAGTTTGCCACAGAATGTGCTGTGGTGCCCAACATATTCCTTCCCAAGCATCAAAATAACCCTCATGGCTGCTATACATATTTCTGTTATTGCTGGCCAACATCAAGGAACTGTTGGAGTTCCGTCTTGGCATAATTCCATCTTGCATACTGTAAGATGATTGCAAGACCAGAAGTTTCTAAAGTATCCTTCTCTTTTATTTACGTTCCTTATCTTCCCTTGCTGTCTCCTATATAAAAGACAGCTTTCCTCAGTCTCTTCACTTTCTTTCTTTAGCTTAAAACTTTATCCTTTTCTTTCTTTTAAATATAACTTGCAAAGCTTCTATTTGGTCTGTTTTGCTCGTTTTTCACAGGAACAACATTATATTCGCAGTGCTGCCTACAGCACTGCTTTCTTTTTCAGTTCCCTAAGTAATTTTTGGATACTTGCATATAATAATTCAGAACCACATTTTTCTAGAGCATTGCATGTGCTTCTATAGGTTAGGGACACTTGATCACATCATTTCAGCAGACAGTGAGGGTGAGGCTGTTCTGAGAATTGAACCCACTCTTGCCATGATCAACACCCTTAGGTATAATGGAACCCAACAACCACTGAATATATATGTTTTACCAAGGTAAAACAATGTCGGATCTGGAAAACTGAGAATACTATTTTTAATGTATTAATCAATTTGTGTTAAAACTAAATCGCAAAATTCCTTAGGGAAGCCTCCTATTGAACCTTCCCTAATTACTCTTTTATAGACAATTTAAATCCTCCACTACTATTGTATAAATGCCTATTTGGCATTAATGCAGTAGCTCATGGCCTCTCGACTCAAATGGGCTTATGTGATGATCTGTTTCAGCATCACACAAACACACATTAGCTTTTACATAGTGACTTTAAATTTACAATGTTATTTACAAAATTAATTAAAAATATAATGTTGTCAATAGCGGTTGATTCTACTAAGGCTCCTATTCATTATTTGGGCTGATGCTGGCTCAAGTGGCACATACACATGTCGCTTGCTGGTCTTGCGCTCTAACCCACCTGACTGTATGTGATCGTGGCCACATACCTGTCTAATGGTGCCCATTGGTCCACTGAGTAGAGCGGGCATTGAATTTGTTGCTGGGGGTGTCAACGAGTATCTTGTGGCAGTAAATTCCCTCGAGGCAGAATTGTCAACAGGCAGGACTGGTGACATGTGAAAGGCAGGCCTTGGCATATTGCATACAGTGGAATTGCCATGCAACTCGACGTTTTCAAGCAGTCCAACATGACTGTTGGTTCGGGGCATATGCAAGCTGTTCAGTGCATCATGCTGTATAAACTCTACTTTGGAATCAACGTAGAATTCATACTGGCTGTACAGATGGCGTGTGCGCCGGGCGTGGTCCCTCACCCAGAGTGCAGCAAAAATGGCTATAAACAAAAGGCACTGACCTAGCTCATACAACACAACAACAGCCATGTAGCCATGTAAGGTGTATCTGGCAGGCGTTGCCAGAGTTATGCTAAGCGCAACAATGCACAGGCATCCAAGAAGAGCAATGACACACAGGACGGCCAGATTGTGAACAGCGGCCTTGGTGTGCTTTGAAATGGCAATGTCGAATGTGCGGCTGAGAAACGACCAAATGAGTATTGTAAGCAAAAGTGTTTGGACACCAAAAATAGCAGGTATTTCGAAAGCTAGAACCATGTTGACAACGATCTCCAGTTGGTATGACTGCGCTGCAAATGCTAGCAGCTTCAGCAGAATTGATAATGAGATTACTGCAGTAGCAGAATAATGTACTTTGCTGTGATGACGCAGCACAGTTACTTGGTTGTGGATGGTCTCGACCATAGTACCCCAGGCTACGACAAACAAAGAAAAGCTGATATAGCCGAATATCCACGAGACAAGGACGACCATCTGCGACGCGCGATCTCCAGTCGCATATGGCTGCAGCAGCGTAAAGACAATTAGGTATGCAATTGCCAATATGTACATCAAAATGCGGCGGTTCCAAGCATCCATGGTGCACAGGGTCAGTCCAATTTCCCAGAAGGTGTACAAAATAAGCAGAATTGACACACACATGAATGCGTATTTTTGTGCAAGGTATTCTGGAGTTTTGGTCAGGGCCAGCCACGGGTTTGTCTCGGCTGTTAGCTGGAATGTAATATTTTGTGGGTTGTTGCTGGTGGCGCTTGCCCGCGACATAGCTGACAGAGTCCTTGCCGTGGATGCAGCAGTCAACGTCAAATGGCGTAGGCCAGTCGTACTAACCGATGATAATTCTGATAGTGGTTCGACGATTGGGCTGCCAAACGGTAATTGATCCGTATTAACCGTACTTCCAAACACAA
Source organism: Kickxella alabastrina (assembly GCF_025024165.1). Classification (NCBI taxonomy): domain Eukaryota; kingdom Fungi; phylum Kickxellomycota; class Kickxellomycetes; order Kickxellales; family Kickxellaceae; genus Kickxella; species Kickxella alabastrina. Next base: position 9,671 of record NW_026251599.1, read on the forward strand.
CACCCCGGACGGATGATATGTCATCCTGGTTTAGCAGCTTCGCAACTTGCGCATACGAATAGCAGCCCGCGGAAACCGCCTCCTCCCACACAATAACAGCCATGGGTGCAGCATCCAAAATCGCTGGTTTGCGTGTCAAACGTGCCGTCATGTCATCCAAGTCCAGTGTGCATCCGGGCAAAAGCGATACATGAGCTGGTACAAAACGGCCACTGGCAAGCACCAAGGGGTCCTGGTAGAGCGTGAAACTAGTAAACTGCTGAGCGCCACATATGATTACGGCTGCTGACCCAGGCAGCCCGACCACTAGGGCCAACAAGATGTAAATAATGTACAAATGCAGTCGACAGTTGTGCGCGCGTTGTGCTACCATTTACGTCGTGGTGACAGTAATATGTGATATGATATGCAAATAGTAAATGTGAAAACTATGTGAAAACAAATAAACTATATGAGAGTGATATTCGTGATTCGTGTACAAAATCAAACAAGCAGTGTCGGTTACTTTAGACTGCCATGGTGTGGTAATAAAGGAAGGATATAATAGAGTACAGTTTAATAAAAACTAAATGTGCTGCACGTAAACGCAATTAAAATTATACAAAATACCACGGTGGAAAGAAAACCAAATGAAAAATGAAAAAAAAACTAAAAAGAAAAAAGCTGAAACTTGAAATAAATGCTTGTACTCGTGTTTTGCATTAGATGCAGCTTGACCATGGCTGAGGGTGCGGTGATTGAATAAATGGAAACGGTACATAAAAATTCGAAACGGAAAATGGTGTTTAATGCGGTTGAAGCAGACACAAATAGGTGGCAATTAAATGGTCCCCAAATTCTCAAGAGCGCATCATCAACACAAAACCGAACATCCAAATAATTAATAGCCTATAATAGTGGTTCCTCATGAGGCGCTCGACACAAAAATATTACATGTGTGTAATTAAAGACAACGCAAAAGCTATGTTTGTATGTATGTATGCATACTTTAATTTTCATTTACTCGATACGTCTGCATAAAAACAAACTTTTGGAGTGTTTTTTGCCAATGGCAGCATAGGCAGGAAAATAGCCAAGTAAACAATATATTTTCGCCTAATTTTTTTGCGAGGGCAAATTGCCGCTGCTGTTGTTGACAGATTGTTTTACATTTTTATTTTGCATTTCCACAAAGGCTAAGCCTCTAATATCAGTAATGAATCCGCATAATATTTTTATTTCAATTGTTTCCAATATTGCCCCAGCTTATTTGGGGGAAATGTTGAGGTTTTGGACCAAGCAGATCGTCGGGGGTGACCAGCTTAAAATAGGTTGAATTCAGACAAGAGCTGCTGTTTTTGTTGTATTTAGATCCTTTTGAAGCGCCACCGAAAACACATGTAATAAAGCTACAAGAAGCCAAAAATGCAAAGTGAGTGCACGATCAATGCCACTTTTCGACCTGGGACAAGCGGCGCGCCAACGTCGTGTTTTATTGGGATTTTTGAAACAAAACGCTCATTTATTTTGTTTGCAGTCCGCCTCGTTTTTGTGGGGGTTAGTGAAAGTAAATATTTTACAGAATGATTTTTGATTTGTCGCCGCACAGTCAAAAAATTGAGATGTGGCCAATTGCTTAGCCTGAGCTCATCATATTTATAACTAATTGAATTTTGTTTCTGTTACACGAGTTTATAATTATGCATCTGTTTAAAGGGGGTTGCGCGTCTATTACATTTATTTTTTGGAATCTATAGATACGACAGAATGAATAGTCATTTTAAGCTGTGCCTCTGGTGAGTTACAAGTTAGTTCAGAAAATGTAACTATAAGAACTGCATAAAAATTGTTAGCAACACTAGCTTAACTATTTGAACAATGTACTTTTCCAAGTTTAAAAATGAAAATGCAAAGCAGTCGACTTGTGTTGGAAATAGTTGACTTACAATTTTATTATTCAGTTTTTGTTTTGCAGCTTACTCAAAAAATGCAATATTCAAAATCACACAATTTATTATATGTTCCCAAAAATCATAAAGCGAGATGCGACATTTCACAGAATTTGAAGCTGGCGCTCAAGGGTGAAACCAAGGCCACTGTCGAGTCCAACATTAAGTTCAGGTATTGGAACCTCTGCATTGCATCGGTGTGTAATTTCATTATGATATTCCTATATCGTTGCAAATTTGGTGAAGGCCACCCTGTTTTCAAACTCCCTGCTCAATTGCCAATTAATCCGAATGCCGTGCCCAAGCACAATACAATATTTTATTCTTCTCAACATAGCGGCTATTAACTGCCTGGAAACTCAATCCCCACTGGGTAAAATCAGACTAAAAAGTAGATGGAGGACTTTGTCCAAAACTCCATAAATATTTTTTAGATTTCCAACGTTAAATTATCACACAGATGTTGTGCTCATTTGTACAAAAAATGCCAAGACGAGGGGGTAGGCGATCAAAAGGGGCACTGTTTGCGGCGGTGCCATCTGCAGTACACTAGTGGATATGTATTTTGTAATTTCCAGACATTCATAGCGAAAGTCTAGATTTTTAAGCGGAGGATTTTTAAAATCTATTTCTCCCAATTTTTTAGCCTAAGAAATCAGCAAGTTCAATTTTTGATAATGCGGGGAAGTACTTGAAATTTGGGTCTGACTGGTGCTTTGGCTATAGGTTAAGCGCGACGTTTAACAATGTAATTATATTAATCCAATTCTGTCACAGCAGCAGTCACTGCAATTTCTGTTGCAACTAAAACTGCTGGCGACGCCGCATCTTTTACAGAAAGTATACAGCGGAGTTGCAACCAGTGGATACCTATTCACCCACAGTTTGCCGATATCATCTGGTGGATAGGGGAGGACAAGGGCTGGTCTAAGCGAAAAATTTCCCGTAGAATTAAGCAGCAGTTGCGGGATGAGCTGGCTGAGCGGAATCGAGAGCAGTGCATTAATCTCTAACCCACTGATAATCCCAAGCGCATTGTCAGGCTGAGCGGTTGGTCGTGGGGGCAAAATTGAGCGCCAAGTCAGGCAGAGGATGCGCGACGAGTTGTCCGCGTAGCAGCAGGAGCAGGTAGCCGCAACAGGCATGAATATAGTTATGGCGGTAGAAAACCTCGCCAAAATTTATGCCATGACTTGCTCCAGTGCACAATGGAAGACTGCCTGCAAACCTTCAGGGCCGACGGAACCAAAATCAAGGATGGGGAAAAGTGCCATCAGGCAGACGGAAGTGGAGTCGCGACATGGTTGGGGTGTTGAACTTTCGCATCATCCTCAATGCTCTAGTTACAGACCAGATGCCTCCTTATTTTTAACACAAAAAGGCATTGTCAGAGTCGGGTGAACCCGAGTCTACAGCGATGCTCAAGCCAAAGCCCAAGCCCAAGCGCGTGCGCAGGAATTCATCTGCCCTCGCTTCTCTTCAAAAAAAGCATCAAACTGATTAACATCGTCAACCATAGTGGCCTATTGCCACTTGTTTCTAAGCACTTTATAGGTTGCTAGTCAAACTGGGAGAAGTATGTCGTTTTGCAGCATACTTGTAGCCTCCTTTTCTTTTAGTGGTAATAATTGCATATTTCCTTGTCAGTAACCATTTGCCAAAGTAGAACAATAAAAACCAGGCAAGCGGCACGCTTAGGCATAGGAATGCGCAGGCAACCCGTTGCCATTACTATTGCCACTACTACCGCTGCCAACAGCGGGTGATGGGTCGCGCACAACGACCAGTGCAGGCAACGTCGATGGCATTTCCTTGACTTGAATGCCCAGTTCGGCAAGCTCACGAGCAGCAGCATCAACCTCACCTTGGGCGGCAGCCGCAGAATTATTGCCGGTCAAGCTAGAGGTGGGCGATGCAGACGAATCGCTTGCAGGGTCGCCTCCTCTAACTGTTGACCCTGAATCCCAGAACGACCAGCGTCGCGCCCAAACTTTCTTCTTCTTTTTCTCGTGCTCCTCCAGCATCTCCGCGGCCTTTTCAAGCTCATTGATCATAGCGCGATCGTCCTCGCTATCGCCCGGTTTCTCGTTTGGATCGTGCAGTGTCGTGCTGGTCACCGGAACGCCCATGCCCTTGAGGAGAATGGGGATGACCTCGCGATATGCGTTGTGGCCTGGTACTTCGTCAGATACGTCTATATTCTCCAGGCCATTGACGCCGTATATCGGGTGCATGCCAGCAATCGACATGCGCCCGAGACTAGTAGTGCGATAAAAGAAGCCAAGGATCCAGTCCTTGGTGCTGTATGCATTCACAAAGCGGCCACCAACCACGCTGGCAGCCGTGCGCCAGTCTTCTTCCGAGGCAATAATCGGCGCTCCAAACAAGTAAACATCCTCGACGAGGCCGTAGGCGTTCATCTTGGCCAGCTCGAGAAGCATGTAAAAAATCAGCCGGGCGCCGATGGAGTAACCGATGAGCGTGACAGGACGCTGGCCCTGGACCCGCTGAAGAAGCAAGTCAGCAACCACGGGGCCGGCGTTGGTGGCAAGCTCGCAGCCGCTGGACCACGGGTTGTCGAGCACATAGCCCAGCTTGGCCAGCCACATGGGGATAGACAGCGGGCCGAGCAGACTCGGTAGAACTGTGTGCTGCAGTGTCTGCGTAAGGGTAATCGAAAAGACTTCGCCAACAATCATGCGCAGCGAGCTTCCCAGCCGGCGCAGCGCTTCCGACTCCCACAGAAGGCTGAAATGGTCGCCATTCAGAGGATCGAGCGTCGAAAAGGCAAACACACCGTTGTCTGCCTTGCCTAGCCAGCCGGGTACCGTGAGGACTAGGTTTGTCTGCTTTTCGTCTATACACGGTATAAATTCGAATTGCTCGGCAAAGCGAGTGCGCCGGGTGATTTGCCGCCCGGCCAGGCTACTGCCTGTCAGCGTCGCCGCACCAGTAATGAGCGCTGTGCCGCCAATGCTGCCGAAAAAAGCACCCGTGTTTGCCACTCCAATGGCACCCAGAGTGGCGCCGATGCCCGCACCAATAGCTGGCGCGAGCAGCCCTGCGCTGAGTCCAATCACCAGGCCGCCACCGACAGTCGCTAGGCCGATAATAACCATGCGACGAGTCTTTCCTTTGTCCGCCCGCTCCTTGATTGCTATTTCGGTGGTACCCTTGGTGGACGCGGTCACATCTACAGCGTAGTCGTGCAGGCTGAGCTGATGAGTGACGCGACGCTCGCAGCGCATAACCTCAGCCCATGGGTACTTGAGCGCCTCGGCCAGGCGACGGAGCAAGTAACGGCCGCGGCTATCGTATACCTCATCACTCAAAAGTAGCAGAAACATGTCTAGCATGAGGGTCGCACGCACGTCAATGGCTAGCTGCTGGTCAGCGTCTACTTTTGTTAGCGTTACATCATCCAATGCGCTTAATACATCGGTGTTAGCGTCGGTGCCGGTGGTTATCGCAGTGCTGATTTCGGTGTGGCCAAATTTTGTAAAGTCTGGCGCGAATGCTTGGTCAAAATCTGCATCTTTTGCCAGCTCAGATTCCAATCCCCCGTTACTAGAGCTGGGTCTGCTACATGTCGAGCCATGCGAGCGGCGGCCAGCGCTACAAGCACTCAACTCAACGCCAGATACTTGTGGTCTGTCAGTGTCTGTCCTTAGACCGTCGCCAACGACAGTGGGCGCAGATGCCGGTTCGCACGCAGCCGGCGCTTTTGATTCCGGATCAAGGCTCTCGGTTGGAAGCATTGCGTACTGCGAATAAAGCTCGACATCCTCGTCCTTCTGGTCCCACCGCATCATCTGCCACGGCGACTTTGACTGCCGCTCAGATTCAAAACTAGAGCGGCACTCAAAGCTGCCGCGAAGCGCCTGCACCAGCTCTTCATCCGTTTGGCTGTGCATGACGGCCAGATCCTGGTCGGCTTCGACTAGAATTGTATCTCCCTGCGCGGCAAGCGACAGCGCCATGTCTGCGGCAGTGATTTTATGACGCGGAAGCAATTCTACCATGCGCTGCTCGTCGGCGTTTAGCTGGATATGCGAGTACATCTTGAGCATTAGGCGGCGCGAGAAATTCATGAAACTGGCCGTTGATGATTGCGACTCCTTGAACTGCACGTTAAGGCGATCTTGGATGTCGACCAGCAACACATACACAAGCCCCACATACGCAATTTTTTGCTCTTCTGACAACACGCTGTCGATTGCGCGCAGCTGGCCCTTGCGCTCTGCCGACAACAGCTTTGCCTCTTCAAGCTCGAGCATGGCCTGCATTGCAGACACGCTGGTGGCGCTTTTGGGCGAGCCCATCGCGGCCGAATTGCCACTGACAACGCTTGCCCGGCTGCTGTCGGCAGCCAAGCTGTCAGCACTGCTGGCTGCAGGCGTGTTGCCAGATTCCGAATTGTGCAGTCTGTCGAGGATAAAACGGGGCAGGCGAGAGCTAGGGCCATAGCCACCGCGATGCGCGTCATGTGTAACATTCTCGCTGCCCGCACGCCGAAACAGCGGCAGGCTGCTGTCGCTGCTCTTGCTCTTGCTCGTGCTCTTGTTTTTGCGGCTGTTTGTGCGCGAAGTCTTTGGCAACTCGCTGCCGCTAGTGTCGATTTGAATGACTGTGGGCGACTTTGTGTGGCTCGTCGAGCGAAGCGGGGAATCTGTGGGCTCTGCAGTCGAGCGCTCGCGAATGTCATAGTGTATTCCCGCATTTTCTGATGACTGGCGACCCGTGGCTGCGGCGAACGTCGAGTTGTCAGTAAAAAAGTCTCGTCGCCGATCGTGCTTGAATGCAAGTGCCGACGGGGCTGAGCTCAACGGCGACGGCATGTCGGGGATGATGACAGACATGGACGTATCCGAGTGTCCGCGAGACGGGTGCTGAGGAAATAAGCCCCCGTTCTCACGTGAGCGACCGGGCGCATTGGGACTGCTACGATGCACTGACCTTGTGCCAGCAGCCGTCCGGGAGTTCATGCTCAAACTCATGCTCAGCCGCATCTGCTGCTCATGCTCGGCCGAACCGCTCTGCATTGTGCAGCCAGATGTATTCGCAGTATTGGCCTGTGGGGTTGAGGCAAATGCAAGGAATGGAGGGCCGTGCACGCAGATGTGAGTGCAAAAGTCAGGAATGAGGGCCTGCGCAAAAATAAACAAGGAAAGTAATTTGCAAAAGGCTGCAGTGCGTGTCCAAGCAGAAATGGTATATAGCAGGGCCTGTGCACAGCGTTGCGTGCTCGAGTTGAATTGCGGGCTGAATTGGAATTCACAGTAGAAGGCACAGGGCACAAAACAAAATGCAAAAAATAGAGCCCAATTGGCCTTGTAAAAAATAAGAATGGAAAAATAAAGATGATGAAAAGCCAGGGCGCAGAAACGTTTTGTCCTATTTTATTTATTGAGGCAGCGGCAGCGGGCACGTGGGGGTTTTATCCTTTATTTGCACGCCAGTATGGCAGTCGGTCGGCCGCCCGTCAATCGGCAGACTGCTCCAGTGACCGCTTTGTGGTGAGCGGAATTAAAAGAACGGGGAGGCATTGGTATATAAAGCACAAAGGTGGAGAATAGGGGCGATGCTGAGGGGATCTAGAGTTTTGTGCGGGGGATTGTGCCAAAGCGAGGGGTGGATGCAAGAGAAAACGTGATAAAACATCTATTTCTTTGTTTCAACAGCGGGGCTGCAAATTGCGCGCAGACGCAGACATCAATGTTCTTTTGCAAACAACACATTATTCGTGGCGTTGATGAATCAACCGGCAAATCGCCGACATCAAACATCTGGTTGTGGAGAACATGCCCATTTTACAAATAAATACTTGTTTACAACAGGGTATAATCAAAGAGTGTATTTATTTCTTCCAAGGAGAGCAATTCCTGGCTGCCCGGCAGCCGCTCTTTTTATATGCTCTCCTTATGACATAAAGAAACTACAATCAACCTTATCATCATTGCTCTGATTGCCACGCGCGTAATCAATTAGTCTTAGTAAGGCAACGTGCAACATCATGTGCCTCAACCGACATACTTCTCGACCACAAGTTCGCAAGACCACTGCTGGCAAACGTTGCGCCAAATTAATTCTTTCTTTCAAATCTCTGCGCCAGCTTGTAGACAGCCTTTTCTACTTGCATAAACTCGCTCTTTTCTGCAGCTGTTACTGTTCAAGTATTGGCCAGGTTTAAGCTCGAACCAGCCCTTTGGAAAAACCATTCAACAGTTGTTCTTTTGAATTGCGCTTTGTTTCCGATTTTTTGCCACAGAAAAGTTATTTATTTCTATTTTTCAATATCTAGCCGAGCACAATCACTATCGGCAACTATTGTGAGGAGTTGCCGCTTGCAAAAAATACACATTGGCTGATCAATCGATTGGAAATGTCGCATCGACTCGGCCTTGCATATATGTTGCAACGTTCCGCCGCCACATTATTGACACTCATTTATATTTTACAAGCTGGAGTTATCGTTGTAAAAGCCGGCCTCCCAGCTCCCGAAGGCTACATGGGATTCGAATTGTACAGACACCTGGGGTTGCGAATCGACGTGGGAACTACGCTCGACATCAGCCGCGACAGTGCGTCCGCATTTATAACCGTGCCACCAAGCCGCCCTACGAGGAGGGGCGGTGCACAAGTTCGAAGCACCAGCGTCCCGCCTCAATGCTTTTCGCTGCACAATTCAAAGTACTGCGGCGGCAGCAGTGGCAGCGGATACGGGAACCATAGAATGTCGACACTCGTCACTATTAGTGGCCAGCATGTCGTCGATGCAGGCGATTTTGACAAAGTTCTAGATCAATATTTTGGCTCTACCGACGAGTTCCGCTACATAAACAGTTTCTTTGGCTGCCAGTCCTGGGCCGGGCATCCAAAGCCTCGTTATCGTATTGCCTATACATGCCGTAGTCTTCTTGAAAGCGCCGAAGCCCGAGCGTGCAACCAAGACTATAAGCCGCAGCCGCTTTGCGCCAGCGCTTGCAACAGTTATGTGGGCGAGTGGTCAGCGCTGACCTCCGACACCGATATGTGCGCCAATACTACCTTGGCCGAAAGCAACCGCCAATCCCTGGGAGAGAGCTGCGAGTCGTGGCCCTACGATGGCAAAGCTGGAGAGTGTGTATCGAACATCGAGAGCGAAGCTGAGATATGTGGTAAGTGGGAGATCATTTATTTGCTCTTATTTGCATTGTGTCGGCCGCATTATATGTATATTTATTTGTGTTCACATTGCATTCTAGAATTAACGTATCCTATATAAGAGTACTAACAATATGTACGCCTTATTCAATATTTTTTGGCTTATAGGTTTCTCAACAGGCCAGCTTGGAGCAGACAAACAAGACACGGAAGAAATCCATCGGATGTGCGAGTATTGCAAAGCCACCAAGAGAAGCCGCTGTTGCCGCTTGTCTCTTGTGGAT
>NW_026251600.1:0-18633 GCF_025024165.1 Kickxella alabastrina
AACACAAGCACACTGGCATCCGTCCACATGCCCTGTTGTGCGACCATAGCCTGAATTGCAGAGAACACCACCAAGGGAGTGCTCATCTGCTGGCCCAACCTGATGCCCTTTGGCATGATCTCGCTCAACGCTTCATCACTGTCTCTGACGGGATAGAACGCCAGCTCCAAAGTATTCAAATACATGCTCTCCATTTGCCGCAGGAGCGGGGCCACCACATTGCGCACAACATCTTTGGCGTCCACCTGCCCGGAATACATCAGCGCAACCAGGCCCTTTGCCACGTAACTCTGCGTTGGGCCGCTGCTGCTGCCGTTGACCAAGGCCAGTTCGACCACCCACATTTTAATTGCGTCGTCAGCCATCAGTAGCCGCAAAAAGCCGCGCGACATTGCCGTGGCATTGATGATGGCCATGATGGCCGAGACATGTGTGCCGACTCAACGTCAGCTGCAAGCAGCCTGACACACATGGTTGCAATCGTCGGACACTCGGCCATTATTGGCGCCACATCGATCGAATGATACAGGCGTGAAATAATACTTGCCATGGTCTGGGGCAGCGGGCTGCGAATAATCCACCGGTGCGTCGACGCCAGCAGCGACACGCGGCTGATCAGCGCTACACTCCAGTAGTGCACCTCAGCGTCGTCGTCAGACAAGCATCGCCAACATGCGTCGCAGATTCTCTGGCTGCACGACCTCCGCCAGTGCAGCCGGGGCCACGGCCGTCTCCCGCGACATGCACAGGTACCAGAGTGAGCACAGAATCAGATGGTTGGTGTATGCATACTTGCCTGTCGCCAGCCTATGACACGGTTAATGCACCAACCCTGGGCATGCTGTCAGCTGCATCTTGCCGACACCTCACGACACAAACTCATGAAGAAGCCCAATGCCCCACGAGGACATGCCTTGGTCATCCTGGCGGACACACAAAGTGATGACATCGACGGCACCCAACTCCAGCAGCTGCACCATCTGCGGATTCGCTACCTCCGTTGCGTTTTCTTCTGCTGCTGGCAGCCGATACGCTGTGAGAAAAGTGTACAGCTGCATGAGGCTCTCCAGCAGCATGCGCAAAAGCTTAAGCTTAGCCACTGACTGGCGTGCGACACCGAGCAATGCAGACAGAAACGCCAGATCGATCATCCGCCGGTGGTACTCAGTGCGCAGCGCAAATTTCTTTGCCATGGTCACACCTACCAACAAGTGCAGCGTCTGATTGCTGTCTCCGCTTGCTGCCGCCTCAGGCCGAGCCGTTGGCTGACTGCAGAAGTACCTCGCTGAAAACCTCAAGAAGCCCCCAGCCAACTGCCTGCCGCATGTGCCGCTTGGATACTTCCGGGTCCGACACGTCCAGCAGCCCGAGCAGCGTGGTGGCTGCCCGCATCGCCACTTCTTTCTCTCTGGGCGCGCCCATAGCGTCTACCAGCGCCTCGATGCCGCCGGCCCAAACCAACCTGCCGACCTGCTGCGGCATCATCACCAGCACCTGCAGCAACACAGCTGCCCGCAACCAGCCCTCCTCCTCTGCTGTTGAACTTCCCTGAGCCTGCGCGACTATCAGCTGCAGCATCTCTCACCGCATGGCCATATCGAGTACCAGCTCAGACACAGTATCCTGCAGCTTAAAGTTGGCTGAATGCAGTATCAAATGTGCCAAGGAATTAACCATTTCGGGCATCTGAATGTCGAATGCCACCTCATTGTCCGCACCCTATTTTAGAATTATTGGTCCCGGCGCACCAGGCGTGTCGCTGTCGCTGTTTTTGTCTGTGTAGCAGAAATCTAACTCATATTGTGATTGGTCCAAAAGATGCGAAAGTACCTCCTGGTACGTGCCAAGCGCTGCCCCAATGCCAATTGCGAGGTAGTACCGACTATCGTCTATGCTAGCAAAAGATTATTGAAAGTATGTGAAAAATACTAAATTGTAAAATGTGAAATTGGAATTGGAAAGGAAAGGAAAATGATAAAATGGAGCAATTAGAAAGAAAACATTAAAATGGAATCATTTGGCAAAAAATAAAAATCGAAATTTATGGATACAATCAACCTTAAGTAAAATTGGGCAATGTGCGAGTTTAAAAGTATTTCTTGTTTACAGTTAAAGTGATTGGTGGATCTGTGAATCTGTAAATAAGATAGACAAGAGTTAAAAACTTTATTTAATATAATCAGGAAAATATGAGTAAAATGTAAATATTTTATCTTTTGCAGTTAATTTTTTGGGATCAAAAATATTTATTAAAACAAAAAAAACCTAAAGTGCTGACTTTTTGAATGACCCAGCATTGATCTCGTCCCCAGCTGGCCGCTTAAGCTGGCCATTATCCTCTTTGAGGAGCTCAATCGCCTTGGGATGCATAAACTTAGGAGCAGCATCCCAGTTGGCCCGTCGGACAAATTTCTTGTCTGCCCAGAGCTGGTGGTTCATAACCTTGTTTTCTGGTTCAAACAGGAACCGGCGCATTGCACAAATAAGCATTATGAGCCTAGGGTTAATATTTTTAACACCAAACTCCTCCAGCAAGACAGCATCCTCTTGGATTAAACCCCACCTTACGATGGCAAGGGATGGAGAGTCTAGGAACTTGAAGCCCTGAACATCATCCCTCTCAGTATAAGCTGGGCGCACTGCATCCATAATGACATAGAAAAGACTCTCCAAGTCGTCAAGGATACCCCGAATGGGGTTTCTACTAAGAATGGGAATTCCCATGAAAAGTGACGTCCCTGTAAATGGATCCTTGGCCACCTCCACCTGTCCCACTGTTGTCGCCTTGAACCCCCACTGCTCGGCAACCTCAATGTGTTTGAGTTGAGTTGTGTCAGGGTCATCAGCAGCATCCCTGGAAATGTCCTCAGCAGTACCCCAGCCAATGGCCTTAGCACAGCCCCAGTCAATGACCTTGGCACAGCCCCAATCAATGACATACACCCTGCCATTCTTTTTGACACACACATTTCCTGCTGAGATGTCCCTATGCAGGAGACCAATGTCATTTGCCTGGGCAAGGCACAGGGTCAGCTGCTTGATAAACCTAGGAACCAGCTCGTCCTTCTGATCATTAGTCTTGCCTTTCAGATACTCGGCCATTGACTGGCCACAGTCCTCCATGAGCACAAACTCCAGCCGGTATCCATTGAGGTTGCTAATGAGCAGGCCACTCAAAAATATCTCAGGAATACCTTCGACTGGTCTCTTGTTGAGGATAGCATATGCGGCACCCTCGGGCAAACGATTGACTGGGGTCCAGGAAAGCTTCAGCACAGCATCATGCTTCCTATTGAATTTCCCCTTGAGTAAATGGGCATGGCGACCAACCATGTATGAATGACGTGCTATTGTCTTCTCGACACAAAATGAAGCAACAACATTCTCACCATCCTTGACATCCTTGGAAACCGAGTATAGAACTTCTGTCTTCAAGTCACCCTTGTTCTCCACATTGACTTCCTGTGAAAAAATGAAAGAGCCAAGTCTCTTTGAGACATCGCAAAAATGCCCAAAGATGTCCGACTCAAGAGTCAGCAGAAACCAAAGCCGCATGAGGCATTTCTGGATATCTTCAGCTCCGTTATACATCCAATAATCAGTATCAAAGCATATATCACCAAACTCAACGACATACAGTTTGTCACGATAATATGCATGAAGCGTCAAAAGGTGTCCATGGAGGTAGAAGACGGGCGCAAACGTGCGGGTTGCCTGCTTATCATTAAGCACATGGCCGTAATCTGCGAGCTGGCCGCGAGTATCCTCTGGGGGTCCACTGAAAGCTGGATCCACCTTGGCCTCAAGTATAACATGGACGGAATTAATGTCCCGTGTTATGTACCCGTGGTAAAATGCGATAGCTGGCTTGTGCGGAGTGCCTTGTATGACATCCCTCTGATGGACCATCGCAATAAGCCTGCACTCTGGGATTGGAGTTTTGCCTGCCGGAATAACTCTATTTGCGACACAAACTGCATTGTCCATCGCGTCGAAGAGGAAGATAAAATACTTGGCCAAACGAGCTTCCTTAGTCAACCTCATCAATTTCCCCGAGTGCTTTTTGAAAATGTCAGCAATGGGAAAATCGTCGAATTCGTTAATCGCGTAACGTGCATTGGCTACAATGCCCTTGCTATCAGCCACTGGCGACCCCCTGGCTATGTCGAGGAAGAGATCAGGCCAATCCTTGATGAACCGTTTATACCGCTGCTCCACACCCAGCGATTCGACAAAGTCATCGAACAGATAACTGTCTCTTATGTTATCGCCTAGGCATTTCAGAAGCCACTGACGGCGCTTATCACGTACGTGGTCGGTCTCCCATTCCTCTGGTGGCAGGTTTGCCTTGGTTTGACTTTCAGTGGACGTTTGGAAAGTGCCGTCCGTTTTGCTCTCCTAATAAAATAAAATTAAGTAGCCAATTTGTCATTTGTAATCAGTCATACTTTTTTTTTAAAATTTCAAATGAACAACTGCAAAGCGAATAAAGGTCAAAATAAAACATTGACTGATTCTACTTACTCCTGTTTCGGTAGGTGGAGTTAACTCAGACATTGTTGTAGGAGAGAGAGAAAGAGAGATAGAAATTGAAAAATTAATAAAATAAAAGTAGAGAAAGAAAAGGAAAAAGAAAACAAACTGTGTGAAATGAAAAAACAAGTGTTAAAAATAGAAGCAAAGATGAAAAATTGGAAATGTGGAAAAATTTTAGCGATAGATTGTGCTAAAAACTAGAAACAATAACAATAAACAAACAATATTATAATATAAACAAACAAAATATAAACAAAAAATTTTGGGCTTTTTGTGCTCACATTTGGTTGGCTGAAATATGGAAACAAGAAATAATTATATTTACGGACTAATTTCCAATTGCCATTGTTCTCTCCCTTGTACATTGTTTTTGCCTTTGTTGCTTTTTTGGGGGCATGCTGACCCGTCATTGAGTCAAAGATAAAAGACAGTTCAGAGTGAATTGTCTATTCAAAGTGTTTGCAGCAGCCAGAAATTAGAAGCCGGGTCATACAAATGAATCATGGACCTCTGAACTAAAATGGAGGTGATCAAATATCTAGCAAAAATATATTGTCAGTAATCAAGTAGCATTTTGACCAAAGCATTTTTAGTGGAAAAACAAATGAAAATGCAATGCTTTTTTTACTTTCAGCTTCAGTTTCTGCCTCTTTCCGCTTGTTCTTCACATTGTGCTAGCACAAAACATTAACCGATTGGAGAGTAGCACAAGTATGCTCCACATAATGATGAAAAATATGTGCACTCTGGCCAACAAATACGTCCAAGTATGCGTATAAGTAGACTCGCCAGCCATCAGAACCGTTTTTCCATTTAACCGGTCTTCAAAAATACACCTGACCATAGCCTGAACAACCTGCTCGCAGATTATAGCCAACTCTGCGCCCAATTTATTCCTGGGCAACATCCTGCCGCCACCACCGCCGTCCACCAAACCGTCAACATAATAGGGTGCCAAGGCACACCATCTGGCATTATCCTTCTGTATGCGACTAGCCTCAGTAAAATGTATCAGACCGGCATTCATCGTGGCAAACACCTCCCCTTCCTTGCTGAAAACTAACCCAGCCATCACTGCGACATTGACCACCATGCCCTGCTTGCCCGCCTGGCAAAAATACCACGAGAACACCCAGGATGCCAAAAATGGATGTGCAAAAATTAACGTCAATGCTGTTACAGATAAGCTGCATGTCCTTGGCATCCAATGTTTCATCGGCCAGGCTGTGTGCATTATTGACTAGAATGTCCAGTTGGCCAAAAGTCAATACCACGGCCTATATCATTAGCCGGACCTCCCATTGTTGGCGTAGGTTGAATTTGATATAGATTGTATGGGTTGGCAAGATAGCGCTGAGTTCCTCGTCTGTACCATTGGACAGTGAGTCAACAAGCACCAGGGGGGGGCGCCCAGGGCAGATATATGGTGTGCAAGTTAATGGCCAACGGCGGCAAACGCACCTATTATAAGAACATTCCTATCTTGGAGTAAATTGGAATCAGTCATTAAAATAGGAAAACATTTTGTTTTAATAATTAACAAACTAATATACAAGCCTAGCGTAGAAATATAAAAATAATAATAAACAAGAGAAAGTTGACTATGTTTGCATGTCTGTGTGTCTGTATCTGTTATTAAAAATAAGGTGAATAATAGAGACGGGCGACCATGCATAAAGTGCATTTTTTTGTTTCGAGGACTGACCAGAAATATTATCATTACAGTAAATAATAAGCAAAATAACCGGTCAGCCTCAGAATTTCAAACATCGAAGTTACACTTTGAAAATTTCGTAGTGTAATACTCTTATAATAAGAGGATGTGTGTAGAGCACTATGATATAGTGTTAGAGGTGGGGTGTTAATTTTTAAAGGTTTTTATTATCAATGGGATTAAAAGCGTAGCTGAGGCCGACCTCATATTATATGTCTCATTGCTTTTATTGTGCATTTTACCAATTGAGCACTCCGTTGGTGAGAACCGGTTTTTCTGTAGAAAGATAGTGTTTTGGCGTATCAAGGTTGTGATCTTTGCATATGCACATCCATGTATATACATTATCAAATGGGAGGCATATCAGGGTGTCATTATTATGTCCCCTGATTTGATCCTACATGGTACCACCATCTATGCCCTGTTAATTGGCATGTCGAGATTAAGGGCCGTGAAACGAGTTCTCATCAACATCCACTTCCATATCATCAGGCTGCTCAACATCATGGATTTTCTTTTTCACTTTTTCAACTTTTCAATATCTTTACACTTTTTTAAAGGTTACTTTTATTGTCCAAGCATAATGTAGATACCGTTGGTAAAAAACAAGGGAAAACGGCTGTGTGTTTACTTTATTAGGGCTAAAGTATTTTGTGACTAAAAAATAAGCTGGTGAAAGTATCAATCAAGAAAAATATATTTTATGTGGTAGGGACAAAGAGACGGAAACATGTTTTTTGCGTATGTTATTTTCCCACTAAAGACAAGCTGCAACGGCGCAGGCGTTCTATTGTCACTCAGTGGCACTATTCAGCGTGTATACGCTGTAAAATGGCCTAAAAGTGCATTAGCGGTCTAAAAAGCCCAAAGTCTAAAACACCGGTTACATACAAACAAAACACCTACAGGGGCTAGTTAAAATAAACAAGCTAATTATTTAAACACTGGAGCAGCTTACCCGTTGCGTAAAACCCGCGAATAAAGCAGCTATCAATCAGCGCATATGAGCAAAACAACCTTTTTCTTTTCTTTTCCGCATGTTTTATTTGTTACTCTAGTATTAAAATTATTATTAATTGATCAGCAACGATGCGCTTTTTTGCTAGCACAACACTACTTCAAAATTAGAAAGTATGAGGCCACATGTACCGCAAAAGTATAAAATCTGGAAACTGACCAGCCAAAAAGGAAAACAAGTGCAAACCTAGCAAGAGGGGGGCTGATAAGAATTGCCAAAAGGACAAGGAGGCAGACAAATATGTAGTAAAAGTAAATAAAACATATAGCACATTTCAGCAGCAATGAACTTTGCTCAGTGACATGAGGGTTTTCTGAGCAGCAGAAGCAAGACTAGGGCACCAGGTGTGTTTAAGTTTTGTTTAAAAATACAAGGTAACAAGCCAAGGCCGCACAAACAGCAAGATAAGCGTTGGATAAGACATTAAATAGTGTTTTGTTTAAAAGTGCGCAAATAATAATTCAGATGCCCGTTATTAAGCCTGAGTGGGGGGTCAATAGGTGAAACGCTCTGGAGCATGCGACAAAACCATTGGGAGTAGCTACCTCACTTACAAAGGCCCACTAAACAGGCGGCAATAGAGTATTTGATACCATGAAGCTTTAAAGCTAGCGAGATGCACATGCATCAAGGAAAATTGAAAGTATCCATGAAGGGACCTTAGTAGCTAATAGACCAGCTAGGCACTGGGTATTACAGGGAAAGTCAACTACACCGCTGTAAAACTAGTTGCTAACAATATGCTCAGTTTAACTCAAAGCCCGGATAAAGGAAACCTCGACAGCCCGTGCAATTTGCCGACCCACAGTACCTAAAATAAAAATGGATAAATATACATTTATATAAATCAAGGTGTCACTAATTACAGCATCTCGCGACATTCCAGCACTTAAGGGGACCCGGGATAAACATTAAAACCACAAGAGCACTGAGGATAAAGACATATACGCTCGTTTCAAATGGCTGTTGCAATTCAGGAGCTATTGGAGCAAGCATTATCCTAATAACCATTCATATAATTGGCGCATTGCGCACTCTCGGCTCTTGTCAAATAAAATGTTTTTATGGCACTCGTATCTATCACCCTCCTCTTGGCTGAGAATAAATGGACATATCTACAGCTGTGCCATTTATTCATTTTTAATACGTATTTTTTATTTTATCGGTTTTCTATATTCTATTCTATTTTGTTCTGCCCAACATGTCTTTTATTGAAACAATATTTTTAGCCTTTACATACAGTGCTGCACAACCGAATAATATGGAGGTAAATGTTGAGATTGATATTCAAGTGACTGCTTTCCGTTTTCATACCGACTGATAGAAGGCAAATATTATCATGGAGTATTAGGCCAGGGAATCAATAATAACATCCAGATATGATCCCCCTTTTATAACGCGCGTGCATACGCAAAGATTGCAACACCGACACACCCAATATTTGGGCTGCTTGCAAAAAAGCCAGTACACATTATCAGTGATTAAAACGGCTAGCGTGTAGGACAGGGCAAAGTCGGGGATGGCACACACATACGCATATATATGTCAAAGCTGATCTTAATTCTACTTTTGATTTCCTTGGCAATAAAAATTATTGCAAAACTCATACATATCATATAGCACTATTCGCATGGTGCTCGACACAATCATAACACATGTAAATGGTTTTATATTCATAATTTATAGTTTATCTATGGTGTAGCACTACGGAACGCCTGTTTTGACCCCCATTCGTGGAGAAGAAATATGAATGACCCTGGTACACAATAAGTGGCTGACAGTGTCGCTGCAGGGCGTTTCTACTGTACTTTCTCGCTTATTTGTCTCTTGGTCACTTCAGTGGAGCTTTTATTAATAACATTTATTTGAGAGGTTATTTAGCTATTTAGTTATTTTCTAATTACTTATTTAAATATGGTTGTTGTTTAGGAATAAAGACCGCATTTTCTTTATTTTATTGTCAGTGCACCCATCGGCTATTGGGGATTTGACTGGCACTGACTACTATTGCGATTTTAAGTATTCAAATAAGATGATATCTCTTTGTATTACATTATAAGCCAGAACTAAACCGGATGGCACAGTATAATACCATGATGCAACAAAAGTTCTGGGTTATCAATTCGAGACGGTGCCCTGGCTATTGTCACGGTCTCTGAATTGTTTCTTTGACAATCCTTATACGCGGAAGCAACCGGTTCTACGGAAAATATGGCGCTGAAATAAGAGTGCATCTGCTTGTCCAAATCAATTGTGTAGTATTCACGGATAGGCCCGACAATGTACAGGCTTATGCTATTTGATAGTTATGCAGGGCATTTCCAGATCTCAGCGCCAATAAATGGCTACTTACAAAGACAAGTGGTCTGAGCTCAAAAAGAGTGCGTGTAAGTGTTTGAAATATGAAAGTATGGCCATGCAGGTCTTGATAATCACTGCGAATAAAAAAGTCTAAATCATTTGTTGGATGATCCCAAGCTATGAATGCAGAGCGATGTTTTTAAATACAGAAATCAGGCCAATAGTTATAAAAGTAGCTAATAACTTTTTCTCTGGCGTGCTCATTATTCCAAAATAAAGCTGACTGCCCACCATCATAATACTTTTTTCTTTCTTTTCCCCCTCTTTTTCTTCGGGCTTTTATTTGGAACACTTTCTTTATTTCCCAATGCATGTGTAGTTTGCTGATAGTCACTGCTATAAATCTGTTTTACGTGTTCTCTTTGCCCTTTGCATACATTAGAAGGGAAGCTTCCTTTTGTTTTAAATTTCAACACTTCAAAACTTCAATTTTCTAGTAAAAATTATTATCCTTATTCTTTTTTTGATCTCTAGCCTTTCAGCGATTTATTTTTATTATAAAAATGAACATTATGCCTTTCAGCCCAATCCGCCAGATACACAAAGCAGTGTGCGCAGATATCAGTTGCGAGACTTCCAGCAACCCCAAGTCACAGAAGCTGATTCGCAAGCCATCGCACCAGCTGGTGCGCAAGTCGTGCACTTCTACTTTTATTAAGACCACCGGCACTAAGAGCAAGGTGGCAGACGCCGATGCTTTCATTGTCCATGTCGATGACGGTTACTTCAGCAACGGTTCTACACATATTAGGGTCTAGTTTGCGCTTACCAACATTTGAGTCCACACTTGCTGGCATTGAGGAAACATATGCCCTCGAGCACGAAAATACACGCCGCGAACTCGAGGTTCTCGCCAATACCAAGGCAACATATAGCCAGGCTACGGCGACACTTGCCAACAAGCTCAAGCACGTACGCTGTAGTATTGAGGAGATCGTTAAAGCCAATATGGCACATACTTAGGTTATGGCGGCTATTGCCCATGAGCTTGGAAATGCATTCCACGCCATTGAGGAGTTTAACAACGCTGAAGCAGTACACGCCTAGGCCAACAAGGCCCTTACCAGTCAGCTCGATGACGCGCACCACACGATTGAGGAGCTCTGCCAGCACGCAAATCTGAGTGAGGCTACCATTACCAACGCTGAGACGTGAAATAAGGCGTTGGAGGACCGACTCGAGTCTGCAAATGAATCCTTATTCAAGCAGGAACTGGCCAAAATAAATTATATGCTAGCCGACAAAAACAAGCTTCAACACAAATGTAGGCGCTCTAACAAGCTGAATCGGAAGTACAAGAACGCGAGTATCGAAAACACCAAGTTGAGCAAGGAGACGAATGATACGGTGCTATTGCTGAAGGCACATCAATAAAATTGTCAAAAAGCAGCATATCTCGTAGCACCGGTGGTAGCTTGCTAATAGGCGCGGAACTACCGATGCCAACCCTGGCATGGTCACACCCATGTGTTGCGCCTTGTGCATGTACGTATGTATACATAGCTTGGCAACTACACCAAAATATTTCCTAGTTGTGATCAAGCCAGGGAAACCTTACGAACCACGCATTTTCATTTTCACATTTTCACATTTTCATCTTGTAACAACAGTAAATCATTTTTAACCACTCACACCTGGCACCGAAGGGCAAAGAAAAGAACCCCCAAATATTTAGCTGTGGAGGCATCGGCTAAGGGGATCCGTCTGTTATGAGTGGGGAGGGATATTGGTCGCATTTGATTATTTTTGTCAATAACACGTCTTTCTGCCTTTTGTATTTTTTGTATTGCTTTTTTATTTTCTCATTCCACAGTAATATCTGCGCAAAACTTTCGTATTCAGCAAATTAAAGGCAAATGTCGTTTGCGGCAATTCAATTTAGGCGTTCCACAGCGGCAGGTCGTCTGAATTTTGCAAGTGCAGGGGTAAATTTCGCGCGTGGCCAGACTCTGTTTAGAAGCAGAGCAAGCCGCTATTTATCTTTCTCACCAAGCAAAGGACATCAGGGCTCCCAGGCGCCCAAGGGATCTGTTCCGCGGCATCCTCGCCACTGGAAGCGTGCAGCTATTGTGGTGACTACGGCACTCGGGATTGGCGGGTATGTCGTGTATAACTACGACACTGCATACTTGGTGGCATCCAGCGCATACCGCAGCGCAATAGTGGCCAAGGTTACGTGCCAGGTGGCATGGGACTACTACCGCAACTTTCCCGAGCTGCCGTTAGAGAACGACCCAAGCATTAGCGCGGATGAGCGGCAGCGGATTTTGGGTGTGCGCTCATCCGTGCACCTGCGTTCAGCAGAGAGACTGAAGAGGGTGCTGATGGTGAATGGCGGTATTTATATCAAGTTGGGACAACATTTAAGCGCAATGCAGTATATACTGCCGATGGAATGGTGCACAACGATGCAGTCGCTGCAGGATCAAAATACGGCCAGCTCAGTAGAGGATGTTGGTCACACCATCCACATAGACACTGGAAAGACTATCGAAGAATTGTTTTCCGAGTTTGACGAGGTGCCCATTGGTGTTGCGTCCCTGGCACAGGTGCACCGCGCTATCCTGCGCGAGAGCGGCCAAGAGGTAGCAGTCAAGGTGCAGCATCCAATGGTGCGCACGTACAGTGACATTGACATTGCTACGACATCGGTCATGCTAGAGTTTATACACAGCATCTTCCCGGATTTCAAGTTCATGTGGGTGGGCGCTGAGCTGCGCGAGAGCCTTCCTCACGAGCTGGACTTCCGTAACGACAAGACCAACGCAGAGCAGGTGGAGTGGAACTTTGCCGCGCACGCTGATATTCCGCTGGTTGTGCCAAAGATGCTGCAGGCAGCGGAGCGTGTTTTGATAATGGAGTTTATCCGCGGCCAGCGCTGTGACGATCTGGCGTTCCTGCGGCAGCACGGCATTAGCCCTTCCGAAGTGTCTCGCGAAATTGGCCGTGCATTTGCTGAAATGACCTTTGTGCACGGCTACCTGCACTGCGACCCGCATCCAGGCAATCTGTTTGTGCGCCCGCGCGACCGGAAGCAGACCACGCATGGGTATAACTTTGACCTGGTTCTGCTGGACCACGGGCTGTATCGCCAGTTATCGTCGCGCTTTCGCTACGAGTATTCCGAGATGTGGCGCGCGCTCATGCGCGGCAACAAGGACCAGATTATCTACTGGTCACATAAGCTTTCGGGAACCGATCTGTATCGCCTGTTCTCAATCATTCTCACCGGGCAGAACTGGGAAACTATAGAGTCCAAGTCGCTGACGGGGTCTTCTACACCACTGCGGCTCGACATAGACACTCTGAGAGAGGAGCAGCCCGATTTGCTGCGCCAGATCGCCGAGATTTTGTCATCGGTGCCACCGGTCTTGCGTCTTGTGCTGAAGACTAACGATTTGTTGCGCATGATCGACAAGAAGCTGTTCGCCGATCAGCCGCCTGCAGTGCAGCAGCACGCACAGACGCGGACGTGGCTGCGCGTGAGCCATTATTGCTTAATTGCAATTCGTAATGCGCGCGCGGCCGATATCAACCACAATGACTCGCGCCTGGGCTTTATAAAGACATCGTCGAGGCTGTCCCGGCTGCTGCTGAACTGGATTAGGTTCTGGGTTTACGACACCACGCTATCCGCGTATAGCGTCTTCTTGACTATCGAGGATGTATTTATTCGCTGGCGTGCGATGCTCACACATTTGGTCACCCATGCATAAGCCATAACTAAGCTGCGCCAGTTGTTACGAGAATCGCATCAAAAAGCGTGCTTGTTTTGTGGTGTGATCATCATATGCCGCTTTGCGGCTTTTTTTACTTCTTTTTTTCTTCCTTTTCGCATTTTTTTGTTTGTTATACACAAGTACAATTTATTTTATATTTCAATTTACATTTAAAAACCGCCATGCTCGCTGACTTGTTAAAAGAGCTGAAGAGGGCCAGGGAGGAGAACAGGGCAAACCAACTGCCCCCGCCGGAACCAAAGCGCGTGGCTGTGTCTGCTGCGGAAACAAATTCAATTTACAATTCAAGAACAGAAATAACGAATTTAACTTCTAATTCTAATTCTAATTCGGCAAACAAAAACGCACCAACATTACCCACCGGCGGTGCTGGCAGTGGTACTGTTGACGACGATGACCTGCTGGACTATGATCTAGGAGATCTCGACGACATGCTTGATGGCTTCAACCCAGAGGAGGACAACACGCTGGTGGACCATACGCAGGGTTTCCTTGGTTTCCAGCCAGGAAAAATGCCGGCTATCATTCTGCCGTCACAGCCACAGCAAAAGGCGCAGCAGCAATCTCAAGACCAGTCTGGGTCGCAGTTCTGCATATCCGCAGTTGGCAAATCATCCGCAGCCGCCACACTTGCGAAATTCGCATATCAAACACCAGTCCGGCCGCAAAACCAGAGGAGCACTATAATTACAAGGGATGTGCAAGGAGCAGCCACCACACTTTCCCAATACACGTTAACCACACCCGTCGCAACCACCAACGCAATTGCTACTGCCGCTGCCATTCCTGGTACAAGTACGCACACAAGTGGTGGCGGCAGCAGCAGCGGCGGGAGCCCTGCCAACAAAATTGGCGGCCAGGTGAAAACCATAGAGCGCACCCTCGTCGAGGGCAACCGCCATGGGGGTTCTGCGAGCTCGCGCAGCCGCAATGAAATTCCAGGACCTGCCGGGACCATCAACACCCCGGCGGCAATCGAACTAAACGAAATATGCATGCCGACCCAGCGCCCAACACCAGCCTTCAAAACCCCACTTTCCCGGCGCACTCGCGCCGAGCAAGCTTCTGAGGCTGACTTTGAGGGCGGCACATGGGCTGCCATGGTCGACCACCTTAACCTGCCTCCATACACGCCGCGAACCGCGAAACGCGTCCAGGACATGGGTGAAATTGGCATATCAATTCGCCAGGTGCTGGGTAAAGTGAAGCAGACGCAGAAGGTTTCGAGAATGCTTGTGCAGATTCGCGATGTTGGCACTGGCAGTGAGATGGATGCGAGTGCTGTGGTGGTTGATCCGACAGGCGAGATGGAGGCATCGATACATGCCGGGGTTTTGCGTGATTTGGGCAGGGAATGTACGGCGGGGACATCGGTTATCTTGGATAATGTCGTTGTTATGGTCATGCCCGGTGCGCTGCCGTTTTTGGTCATTACTATTGCTGTGGTCAGCCGCGTGTTTACCGTGCAGGTTGGCGGGTCGAGGTGCAACCCTATTGTGTTGTCCCAGACGCAGCCCCAGATCCAACAGTCTGAGATAGGCACTCCGATAAACGCGCCACGCAGGATAAATGAAAATAATGGCAGCAGAAGCAGCGCAGTTGAGGTTGGTTTGCCAGGGGACACTAGGGATGGCCAGAACGGCCAGAACGACGACATATTGGACATGTTGGACGGCACCGATGCCCTGGATGCATTCGCCGCCGACGACGACATGTTGGATATTCTCGATTCATCCATATAACTTTACATCCAAAATTTACACTTTAAATGTTTAAATGATACGAAATAGACAATAAAAAGGAGAGGGGTTAGTTGTAGAAATTGGCGCGCTTGAGCTCAAGGGCCTTTTTGTACGGCGGACTGATGGGCATCTGCATCGGGTCCAGCTGGTGGTACGGCTCGTCATCGTCTATTTCCAGCGGATACGTCATATCAGAATCAAACCCGCGCAAATCGCCACAGGCGACAAAGGGCACGATAACGCGGTTACTCCCAACAATAGGCTGATCCGGACCATACGGCACATCCATCAGTGGATTAGCCATATTAGGCACGTAATCCTCCGGCGGATTATACTCCAAGCACACGATAAACGCCTCAATACTCGAGTTCCTCGACGACCTTGGTTTAGCCACATGAACGGTGCGGAAAAATATCTTGAGCTGCGCATACAACAGCGTAACATCTTTTCCTCTAAAGATCTTTGCCACAAAAGTGCCTCCCTTGCGCAAAACATGGGTGGTGATGTTGAGTGCGGCGAGGATCAGCTGTGCCTGGATGTACTCGTCTAGGTCATGCAGGCCTGTGACATCGGGGGCGCCGTCGCTGACAACGAGATCAGCCTGGGCCCCGTCAAAGTGCGAGACTATTTGTTCGGCTGTCGATAATTTTGTTATGTCGCCTTGGATCTGTGTGACACCTGGGAGCGGCGCCATGGCCTGGAGATCAACGGCGACGATTTGTGGTGGCTCTTTGGTGTCAGTGTTGTTCTTTTGCAGCTCCTTACTGAGCACCTGTGACCAGCTTCCGGGTGCGGCGCACAAATCGACGGCTCTTGTGACACCTAAAACCAAATTTAAGTTGAATTGAATTGAATTGAATTGAATTGAATCGAATGCTTTTGGCTTATTCGCATTTTTTTGTGTTATTGTCGTACCTTGGAAAATGTTGAATTCCTCGTCGACCTGGAGCAGCTTGAATGCACTGCGGGCACGCCAGCCCTGCTCCTTGGCCAGTCTGTAGTATACATCGCGTTTGTCCTTTGAAGACTTGCCCATTTTATTGAGTGTATGGCAAATATAATATAATTTGAAATGAAGAAAAGAGAAAAAGAGAAAATGAGAAAAAGTTCTGGGCTTGAAACGATAAAAAATGAAATAAAAAATTGTGAACAAAAAACCTTTTCCTCCCCACAATAATTCGCAAGCAAAAGGATCAAGCCATCATCGGGTATAGAAATTATTCGGAATATATTTTTTTATAAGGTATTTTTATTTGTTTTGTTTTGATTAGTTTATTTTTATATATCGAAAGCATAAAATGTCAATGCCACAAAGACAGCTTGTCTCCTACGACGACATATACAGCGAGACAGAAGAAGAAATACTTGCATCACAGCAACAGCAACAGCAGCAGCAGCAGCAGCAACAAACCCACCGCCACATTGCTAATAATAACGACGACAACTACAGCGACGATGATAGCGCAGATGATTCAAAGGGAGACTGGGACGACACCGACCTTGTTCTTGCCTGGGACAACACCATTGCAGAATACCATCGGGAACACGCCCACTTGATGACAGACGAGGCATACAGAACTGTTCAACACAGAGACGAAAGCAAAGTGGGGCAGTGGTCGGCAGCACTGGATATTGAACCGGAGACGAAAAAGAAACGACGTGTTTCTGAAAAACAACAAGAGCATATGGATCCCAATGTACAACTATCCTTATCTTCGTCATTGTATAGCGGCGCAGTGGATGTGATGCCGCCGGCACCGCAGTCAGAAGAGGAAGCATTGTATAAACTTAACACAGCGTGGTATTACGCGGGTTACTATGCTGGCTACTATCAGGTAGAGTTTTTTGCTTATGTTTATGCTTTGTATTGTTATTTCATTTTGTTTTACTTTATGCGCTAGTGTATATTATAAAAAAAGCCTTGAAAATAATACTGCATTATATTCTAAAATAAAGAGAATTGTATGTATGTGTCATTTATTTGTAGGCATTTCGGTCGGGCGTTGGGAACGGAGGCAACACGGACTCTAGCGTAACGAGCATCGCAGCGGCGGGTATCATTAGTGAACAACATCAGCAGCAGCAAATGGAGAAAGAGGAGGAAGTGTAATTGAAACAAGCTCAGAGTTAGCCAATGCTCTTTTTGAAAAATCCTAATAATAAAACTAAATATTGTAGGAAAATAACAATAACCAAAACTACATATCCAAAACAAAACCAATTACACTGATTTTTGTTGATGTTGTTCAGCTGGAGCGGGTCAAACCCTATCCCAAAAATATATATCGTATTACTTTGCGTTTTCAGCAGCCTTCAGGGAAGCCTATAAAAAGATAAAGATAAAAAGAACAAGAAGCAGTAATAACACCCGCCAAAGTCAGTACACATATTCCAAATAAAAAACTATATTTTTTTGTTTTTGTTTATTGCTTGTGCTATTTTGTTTTCAGTTTTCAGTTTTTTTTACCCTTGCTTGCTTCTGGCGCATAATATCGGCATCGCCTTCCATTCTATTCTTAAGCTGAACTCCAGCGTTTCCTTCGACCTTTTTGTTCGATCCTGTCTTTTCCCCCCTCTTCATGTTGCGCTTACGAGCTTCCTCACGCTGATTTCCACGGGTCATGGTTTTATATGTTTTATTTTGGGAATTAAGGTTGGAATTGAAGCAGAAATTGAAAAATTAAAATTAAAATTGGTAGAAAGAAAAAAAAGAAAAAAAATTAGATAAAAAACAAAGTGAAAAGTGGAGGTTTGTAGAAGTTTGTAAAAAAAATTGAAACACGGTGACAACACTCCTTTCCCTCCCCCTTTTTGGTACTATTTTTATATCTCATGTTCTTTCCCTCTTCCATTGTATTGCACAGTAACATCACAAATATAAAACAGTATTGGATGGGTGAGGGGGCAAATTTTTTTTAGTTCATCTTATCCAAGGTACTCGCAGATCTTTTCCAAAAGCTCATTACCGCAGTCCTGCGACAGCTCCCAGATCATGATCCCGCCAAGCGCTCGTCTCAACACATAATCCGCCTTCCAGCTCACTGCCACAGCATCCTCATACGAAATCAAAACGCGCTCACTTTCGCTATACAGGATCGGAGCCTTCGCCTGATCATCCCAATAACTAGCGTACCCAGATCCAGGCAACAACTGCGCGCCCTTCAGGGCCTTGTAATCAAAGGATCCGGGCTCCCAAGTGCCATCAGGGACGCCCACAAAGGGACATCCGAGCCCCGGAAGTAGTGCCGGCCCCCCATCGGGCGACTGCCCCGGGTCCACATTGCTGAATCCACGAGCGTAAAACCCAACGCCCAGCACAATCCTGTGTGGCGGCACGCCCCGGGCAATATAATCAGACACGGTGTCGTGGGCAGAAAGCCCAGAGGAATTAGGCATGGCGGCAAACAAATTCTGCTGATGCGCGGTGGTCGATGACCAGGGTCCGGCAAAATCATACGCCATAATATTAATATGGTCAACAACCTCGGCGATAGCCGCCAGGTCCAAGTGGCGATAGACTGT
>NW_026251601.1:0-18110 GCF_025024165.1 Kickxella alabastrina
ATGGCCGACACGCTCGGCAGCGTAGTTATCATATCAACCCTGCTCATCCAGCAATTCGGTGACTGGATTCGATCCACTGGCCTCCATAGTTATCGCGGCATTGATATTGCTAGTGTTATCCGCTTGTGCGCGACTCCATGCACATGCTTTTGCTCCGTCTGCCCGAGCACTCGCAGATCGAAGTGCGCTCAGCCATCAATCAGATTACGTGCAGTGTCGGTTGTATTACGGATATGCCTAGGGTGCAGTTTTGGCCGATTACGGAGGAGCAGATCATGGGGATTGTGCATGTTGTGGTTGATCCTGGGATGATGTCTGCGGGAGATGAGATGCCGCTTTGCGGGACCACTGTTCGAAGTGATGTTGCGCTTGAGATTGGAAGCATTGTGAGAGCCCACGTTTCTGGGTTGCAGGATGTTTTTGTGCAAGTAGAGGTCAAATATTAGTCTAGATGCTTGACTTTGTTTTATCGTTAAACGACAATAGTATCATTTGTCTTGACTTGCATTGTTACATAAATACTAAAGAATAAAACAAAATACAAATAAACTCACCCCCCCCCCAGTGCGCACTGACATATTTTGTTTTTAAAGAATACTGGTCAAAATGCAAGCAGACCAGCTTTTTCGAAGAAACAAATTAGATTCAAGTTGACGCAATTAATAATCTGCCATTTTATTATGTTTTTACAAGCTGGGCAACAGACTGTAAAATACCCTGATTAGAGAGTCGAAAAAGAACACACAGCAAGGCAGGCAACCTTAATTTATTGACAATTGTTCAAATGTGAAATGGTAGCTTGTAATTATCTTTATATTGTAAAATGGATTGCCGTGGCTATTATTTTTTGTTTTAGCTAGAAGATAATCATTTTGAATGCAAACTTACAATATAAGTTAGATCAATTGTTTTGTCTTCCGCCTGCTGTAATCATTTTTGTTAAAATTTTATCAAACAAAAATACCATGCACTTTGGTGATTTATATTATATATCAAATTGATGTGGGTATGGCATAAATATGGATAAAATAAAACAGCAACATTAACATAAACGCAATATTCTTTCCAATCAACATGTGCTTGATATGGTATTGAGATGAGAAACAGTCATTCGATATGTGTGTAATTGTCATCGTATTGGTTGGGTCACAGATACTTTTTGGTGCAACACTACGTCATTACGGTTTTTGGTCTCCGTTTGTGAGGGAGAAAAGGATAACCGTCTCCAGTACCCAATCAGCAGCAAATAATGTCCCTGTGGGGGTAAATTTATACTGTTTCTACTGGTTTTAAAGTTTGTTTTGCTGGTCTGACAGTTCAGTGGAGCTTTTAATAATATGTTTAGTTGAGTGGTTAATAAATTATCTTGATATGTATTTACTTTAATTACTTATTCTAACAGAATTATTGTTCAGAAATAGTGCTTGCATCTATGCCATTTGAGCATCAGCTTATCCATTAGCCATTGAGGATTCATTTGTCATAGACAAAAATGGCAGAATTCGTGCATTCATATAAGCTGGCAATATCTCTTTGCATTAATTTTGAGCCAAAAATTAAACATGATAGCACAATTGTCATGGCTTCTGAACAGTTTTTTTTTTAAAAAAAATACTTGTACTCAGAAGCAGACAACTAAAAAGATAATGTGGTGTTTGTGGTGCCCAACACACATTTCAAGCCACTATCTTCCCTTTTCAAGAATCAAGATCGCCATCATGGCCACTATACACATTTCTGTTATTGCTGGCTGACATCAAGGAACACCATGATGTTTACAGCGCTGCCCACACAGCGCTGCCCCCTTTTTCAGTTAAGTAATTTTTAAGACTTGAATATATCGATTTAGACCCACATTTTTATAGAGCACGACAGTGTTATGAGGAGATACGCTTTTATACAACAATATCGCAATATTTATATCCACATTTTCGATTAAACCTGACAATATGCAGATATATTCAAGCGCACATTATTCGGAACAGGCATTCAACAGTCATGCACAGTATTTCCAAATCTTGATATGAACAAAAGGATACCAATTATTTAAAATAAAAGTTGACTAAGCCTAAAAAGACTAAGTCTACTTTCTGCCTTTATAAATTCGGGTATGATCATGCAGGTTTCGAAAATCACTGAATATAAAAGTCAGCTGCATTTTGAGTGACATTAGCTCAAAAAATAATTAGGCGATATTTAGTGTCTACCAACCAAGCGTGTCGAGTTGAAAAATGTCACTCGCGCGTAAACCTGTTTGCTTAAATGAATTAGTCGCGTTGGCATCCAGAGAAAAATAATAAAAAAGCGGGAAAATAAAGGGCCGCTGCTACCAAGGTTTGTTTACTTTTTTATTTCTTCACTTTTTTTGAAATTTTTTTATAGCACTTGAAGAATAAGCATACATACGCACACGCATTCTTTATTATCCAACTATGTTCTTTCAAGCTACTAGGATCATTACACCTCGCTCGCACGCTGCCAACACGCTTGCAAAGTTGGAGGATGCTCTCTCCAACCCACCCTGCCTTTCCTGCTCGCACTTGGAAATGAAATACAAGGCAGTAGACTCAATGCTTGGCAGAAATATTATTGAGGTGATAGAGAAGGACCTCGAAATCCGCCGCATTACTGCGGAAGCCCAGAAGAGGAAGGTGGCATTGGATGTGCGTTACAACGACTACGTCAATGCAACACGCACAAGCCTTGAGTCAGTGAATACCGATTTCAGCATCGCACAAGATAGGATCCATGAGCTCGAGCAGATAAATGGAGAGCACATGGCCTTGATCAGCGATGCGAAGACGAGGGTTTCTGAGTGCCAGCAGGTTTAAAATTATCTTGATGCAGCACACCGCGAGATGGATGAGCTATGCAAGCGCGCAGAGTAGGCTGAGGCCACCGCCAAAAAGGAGGCATTCTGCAAGCATCTCAACGACTTACACTACTAGAACCATAGCCTCCACGGGCTAGTTGCTGAAACTATCACCTCCATTTCTAATGGTTCCAGCGCTGAGAAGAAGACATTCCATGAGCTGCTTCGCATGAACATAGCCGCTGTCAATAGTGTCGGCACCAAGGAGGGAACAGTGCACAACTTTTGCCGCGAGCAACTTGGTGTATCTACTGGCGAGTCTGGAAACGTACACCGCGCAACTGGCAAGCCTGTAAGTGCTTGCTGCACAACTTACCAGCTCGACATGGTCGGCAATACAGCGAATGGTGCTGATAATGAGATGAGGGCATTGCGTATGCAGCTCTATGGGGCTATCTCTACCGCCAGTGCTGCTTTTGATGAGAGAGACGACCTTCAAAAAAGCTTGCCACCCCCTAGGCGGAAAAATTGGTTTGTGGAGCAATTGAAGGCGGCCTCACAGCTTGTTCTGATCATCTCCGCAAGCTACTTTACGAGACTACGCATACTCATGCTGTTGAGCCCAATTCTGTCTACCTTCGCCACAAGCTTCCAAAATCTGACAAAAAGGTTGACCAGCAGCAACGCACCACCTCCTTTTTCAATAAGTGGGATAAGCCAAACGCACTGGCATTCGAGTCAGTGCACTGCATCTTGAACATTGCTGATCGGCATGTTAATCAAATGGTGGATGCGCACAGCGGATGGGCTCGCAGCTACACCGAGATACTGGAGCAACTGAGCAAGGACCTACTCGAGGCCTGCAAGTTATGGCTGGACAATGGGTTTGACTTGGGCATTGAGGAGTTCAAGGAAAACATGGCCAAGCTGGCCGAACTGATGGCGCCTAGGGGCGAATATGCGGCAAAAAACGGCAAAGGTGAACATGGCGATGCGCGGCAATCTAGACAAGCTTCGTAACCAGCTAACCACGGGAATTAATGTTACCAACACCCGCTTGGGCCCGACGAGTGTTAGAAGTTGGTACACAAACAACAACACCAACACCAGCGCCAACACCAGCGCTAGCGCCAACGCCAACGCCAGCCGACCGGACCAGAAAGGAAAGGGTAAAGAGGTGTGGTTTGATATTTACGAAAACAATAAAATTAAAAAATGTAACTTTAAAAAAACTGCTAATAAAATAATATGCAAACAAATGATAAATAAAAGTTGCAAGCACACCGGTGTGCTCACATATTGTCAATATATGTGTGCAAGTTTAGTTACGATTTAAGGACACGGGCAAATGATTTGGAAACTATTTTTGGTTTGATTTTGATACGTAATTGTATTCGGTTCATATTCATCTGTTTGGTAGATGTGCAATATTCGAACCGCGGTGTCTCGCAATGCAGAAGATTACTTATGGATATATATATTTATTATTATTTATAAATGGCCAAATATTGCATGCAAAACTACCAAGCATATCTAACACACAATAATGTTTCTTTAAAAAAAACTTCAAAAGTATGCTAAATTTTGATAAGACAAAGTTGCAATAGCACATCGCACTTGCATATTTCCGGCATATTTACGCTATTTACGCTATTTACGCTGTGGGCGGTCCATGTCCAGCTCTTGGCCATGGTCCACCGACATGCGCTTCGTGCCTCCTGATTTTTTATAGGCTAATCCGTAACATTTTTAATTTTAATTTAATTCATCCTCGCTGTATGCCTGGTCTCCAGTTATTTTTTTTGCTTTTCATCTCTACTTGTCCACTATGTGGAGTGGTCGCTTCCGATCTAGTCCTTGTCAGCTTTACTTTTTCTTTCTAAATATTTCGTTTCAATTCAAAAATTACTAAACTGGACACAGGAGACAGGAGACGGGAGACAAGAGAAAGCAATGGCCGCACACACACATTTCGATTCTGCTGACGAGAGCAAAAAGGCATCCTTGGTAAAGTCTGAGAAGAAGGAGAAGAAAGACAAGAAAGACAAGAAGGATAAGAAGGATAAGAAGGACACAAAGAACATTAAGGAGAAGAAGGAGAAGAAGGAGAAGAAGGAGAAGAAGGAGAAGGAGGAGGAGAAGAGAAGCGCAGAGTACCTATCGACAGAGGAGCCGTCGTCCAAAAAGCACAAGTCTGGCTCCAAGGACAAGAGTAAGGCCAAGAGCAAAAACAGCAAAAAGACAAAATCCACCAAATCAGATGAATCAAGCGAGCCAAAGACGGAGGCGGCTCCGGTGGTCTCCGGGTGGAACAACTGGGCAGACGCGGATCTCGGCAGCGAAGCGCGCAAAAACAAGTTCTTGCGGCTCATGGGGGTCAGAAATGTCGGCAACGCTCTGCCGCCAACAGCAGCCGCAAGCTCGTCGTCGCCCTTTGAATCGGCCATTACAAAGCAGGGCGCAAGCAGGATCAACCAGGACTTGCAGAAGAACTTTGACATAGCAATGAGCAAGCATGTCCAGGCGCCGTACGGCGGCGGAGCTGGAAAGCGTGGTGGGCTAGGCTTTTGAAACGATTATACGAAAATATATAATAAAAACAGTTTAATTCAAGGGAATGCCGGTGATGCGTTGCGGCTGCGCAGGGTGCCCAACTCACGCTCCAGGCGGTGCTTGGCCGTAGCCAGCTTCTCCTCGCTGTCTTCGAGCTCCCTCACGTGCTCCTCGAGACGCTTAATCCGGCTGGCCATGCGCTGGACATCAATCTCAATGCGCTGCTTAGACTTGTCCTTTTCGCCGATTTGAAACTGCAGCTCGCGGAGCTGACGCTCCATCTGGCGAGACTTCTGCTGCGCCTCGACAGAGACCTTGGCCTGGGCCTCGACGCGCGTGGCCAGGTCGGCAGGCACAGGATGCAGGCGCTTGTTGCCCTTGGCCTGCACGGCAACGGCCTCGGTCTCGAGCTTGACAATTCGCAGCTTGAGATCCTTGAGGTGCTTCTCGAGCGCGTTCTTATCCTTGGTGAGAATGGTGTTGGCCTCACGCTCCTTGTCGAGGGCCAAGTGGGCGTCGGCAATGACAGCATCGAGCCGCGCAACGCGATCCTCGGCTGACGTGTGGTCGTCATTGATTTCCTCGAGCTTGGCGCGGGCCGAGCGCACATCATCCTCAAGCTGCAAGGCAGCCTTCTCGGCCGTCTGGCGGCCCTGGCTGGCCTCGATGTACTTGTTCTGCACCTCATCCAGGCGGGTCTCAAGCTTCTCCTTGACAACGCGTATTTCTTCGAGGATGACGGTGGCCTCAGCCGCCTTGGCGACGGCCGAGTCGCGCTCGTGGCGGGCGGTCTCCAGCTCGGCCTCGGCGGCCTTGGCGGCGTCGCGGGCAGCCTCGTAGGCAGGGGCAATCTCCTCGAGCTTGGCCATGACGCGCTGCAGCTCCTTGCGCGCATCGGCGGCCTCCTCGTTGGCGCGGTCGAGCTCCTGGCTCTTGAGGGCCAGCGAGCTGTCGAGGTTGATGTACGCCTCGCGCAGGTCAATGTGGTCCTTCTTGATGGCCTCGAGCTCGCGCGTGGTGTCCTCCAGCTCGGCCTGGTACGTGGCGCGCAGCTCGTCGATAACGCGGTCGTGCTCGTCGTAGTCGCCGAGGTGGCGGTCGGAGATTGCCGACAGCTCGCGCTGCAGGCCGTCACGCACGTGCTGGAGTTCAGCGATGGCCACGGCGGCATCATCGTGCTTGGACTGCAGCTCGAGCGCCTGGGCCTCGAGCGCGCGCACCTGCTCCTCGGCGGCGTCGCGCGCACCAACAGCATCGTCCAGCGCGGCGCGCGCGTCGGCGGCCTCGGCACGTGCGGTGGCGGCGATCTTCTCAGCGTGCTCACGCTCGTGGCCAGCGTCACGCAGTGACGACTCGTACGTGGCCAGCGACTCACGCAGGTGCTCGAGCTTCTCGCTCAGGCTGTTGGACAGCTCCTCGTTGTTGCCGCGCAGCGAGCGCTCGGCTGTGAGCTGCTCCTTGAAGCTGGCCAGCGTGTCGCGCGCCTCGTTGCGCTCGCGCTCGGCCAGCAGCAGGGCCGCGTGGGACCGCTCGAGTTCGTCCTGCAGCGAGCCAAAGCTGCGGTCCAGGTCGACCAGCTCGTGCTGCTTGTCCTCGACCTCGCGCTGCGCAGCGTGCAGTGCCGACGTCAGCGCCTGGCGCGAGTCCTCGAGCGCACGCACGCGCTCCTCGGCAGCCGCAAGATCGGCGGCCGAAGCACTGGCGCCCGGGCCGCTCAGGCCGCGCGCCGTGGAGTGCTGGCCCAGGTCGCGGTAGCTGGTCGCGTCCTGGCGGTAGGCCTCTTCGAGCTTCTCGCGCAACTCGACGTTCTCGCTGTCCAGACGGTTGCGCGCGTCCAGGTGGTAGGCGGCCTGGGCCATGACCTCCTCGAGGCGCCGCTCGGTGCGCTGGATCTTGCGCGTTAGCTGCGTGAGCTCGAGGTCGCGCGCCTGCAGCGAGTCCTGCAGCGCCGCGCTCTTGCGCTCGTGGCGGTCGGCCAGCGCCTTGTAGTCGTCGACGGCCTTGTGCAAAGCCTCGGCGTCAGCCTCGGCTGTGCGCAGCTTGGCGGCCAGCTCACGCTTGGCAGCCTCGACCTCCTCGCGCACGCGCGTGGACGAGTCGGCAGCCTGCTTGGTGCGCTGCAGCTCGGCCGCAGCCTGGTCGCGCTCGCGGTCGGCGCGCTCGCGCGCAGCGGTCTCCGTGTCGGCCTTTGCGCCCAGCGCGGCGACCTCGGCCAGCAGCGCCTGGCGCGTGTCCTCGGCGGCAGCCTCCTTGGCGGCCAGCTCCTGCGTCAGCTTGGCCTGCATCTCGCGGTGCTGCGCGTCCCAACGCTCCTTCGCCTCCTGCGCGGCCGCCAGCTTCTGGCGCAGATCAGCCGCCATGTCGGCGTGCTCCTGGCTCTGCGCCGCGTGGCCGGAGCCCAGGCTGCGCGCGGCCTCAAGCTCAGCGGCCAGCGCAGCCAGCTTGTCCTCGAGGCCAGCGACTTGGCTGTTGCTGAGGCCGCGTGTTGCCTCGAGCTGGACGCCCAGCGCATCGAACTGCGCCTTGAACTCGGCGTTGGCCTCCTCGAGATCGACGGTGTGCGCCTGCTCGCGCTGCACCAGGGCGCGCGCATCGGCAACTTCGGCCTCGCGGTCGGCGAGCTGCGCCTTGAGGCCGGCAGCGTCGGCATTGCGCTGGGCAAGCTGCGCCTTCAGGCTGGCAGTGTCGGCGTCAACCTCACCGAGTTGCGCCTTCAGGCCAGCAATGGCACTGTCACGCGCAGCCAGGTCGGTCTCAAGCGCCTGGCAGCGCGTCTCGAGCTCGGCGTAGCCGGCGCGCACGTCGTCCAGCGCGGCGAAGGCCTCCTGGTTGGCGTCCTCGAGCTGGCGCGCGCGCGCAACAGCGTCCTGGTCGTACCGCTCCTTGAGGTCCTCGTACTCCTGCGACTGCGTGGTGATGCGCTGCTGGAAGCTGTCCTTGATGGACTCGTTCTCTTCGAGCCGCGCCTGCAGCTCCTGGGCTGTGCGGCGCGCGGCGGCCAGCTCCTTGGACAGCTCAGTGGCCAGCTCCTCGCGGCTCATGCGCGACTCAGCCAGCTGCGCCTCCGCAGCGGTGCGCGCGGCGGCGGCCTGGTCGTGGTCGTGCTGCAGCTGCTCGATCTCGCCGCGCATCTGCGCCTCGGCGTCGACGTGCGCCAAGCGGAAGTCCTCAAGTTCGGCAGCCGTGTCGGCCAGCTCGCTGCGCAGCGCGGCCAGCTCGGCCTCGGCGCGGCGGCTCTCTTCGGCGCGGCGGCTCTCCTCGGCTCTGCGGCTCTCCTCGGCCAGCTCGTCGTTGGACGCGCGCGCCTGCGCCTGCGCCAGCGCAGCCTCCAGCGCACCGATGCGCTCGAGCGCGCCTGAGTGGTCAGCCTCGACGGCCTCCAGTGCGGAGCGGTACTCAGCGGCCTCGTCACGGCGGCTCTCATCGGCAAGCCGGCTCTCCTCGGCCAGCTCGTCGCTGGACGCGCGTGCCTGCGCCAGCGCGGCCTCCAGCGCACCGATGCGCTCGAGCGCGCCTGAGTGGTCTGCCTCGACGGCCTCCAATGCGGAGCGGTACTCGGCGGCCTCGCTGGCCTCGTCGCGCAGCCGCACAGCCTCGTCACGCAGCTGCACAGCCTCGGCCGCCTGCGCCTCCAGGTCGGCGCACAGCTCCTCGAGCTCGTCCAGCTTGGCGGCGTGCTCACGCAGGCTGTCCTCCAGCGCCACCCCGCGCTCCTGTGTGCGCTTGAGGATCTCCTCCTGGTCCAGCGCCGCACCGCGCTCGGCCTGCAGCAGCGCCTCGGCCGCGGCCTTGGCCCGCTCCATGTCCTGGCTCGTCGCCTCCAGCTCGCGACGCGCCGCGGCCTCGCTGTCGACGCGTGCCTGCAGCTCGGCAATGCGCGTCTCGCGCTTGCGCATCTCCTCGTCGACGCGCGTCACGTGCAGCAGCGGCTTGACGGTGCGGTACAGCTTCCACCACGGCCACTCGCACAGCTGGTTGTACACGCGTGCGTTGCGCTGGATGACGCGGATGGCGCGCGCCTGCTCAATGCGGCGGCGGAAGCGGCCGCGCGACAGCGCGCCGCGCGCGACGGCCTGCAGCTGCGTGATGATCTTGGACAGCTCAATGTCGCGCTCCTCCTCGAGCTCGGCCAGCACGCCCGCGCGGAAGAACACCTTTGTGTGGCCGAGCCGGAACTTGGCCGCGTCCATGTGCAGCGCGCCCAGCAGCAGCGACGCCGCCTGTTTGCTGTCGACAAAGACCTGGCGCGGGATGGTGTTGGGCGCCAGGATCTCGTAGCGCTGCCGGAACTCCGGGAACGCGACGCGGTTGGGGAAGCCCTGCCGCGTAATGCGGATACCCTCCAGCACGCCATTGCAGCGCAGCTGGTCCAGCACCAGCGGCGTGTCGATGACACCGGCGCGCTTGTCGCCGTTGGGCAGGATGCAGCGCACAAAGTGCGGCTGCGTCGCGTTGAGCTGCGCCATCAGCAGGTTGAGCTGGTCCTTGTGCCGCTGGCCGACTGTGCGGAACGCGCCGCGCTTGAGCGTCGTGGCTACGCGCGCGCTGCCGCCGCCAACACCCATGCCGCTGCCGCTGCCGCTGCCGCCACCGGCACTGGGCTCGCCGCAGTCTGCGTACAGCTGCGCGACGAACGGCTCGGCCGAGTTGCCCAGCAGCCGCGTCACGTTTTCGTTGAGCGGATCTTTGTTCTTCTCGAGCCAGCCCTCGGTGCTGTACTCGACCTGCGACGCGTAGTGCCGCACTATGAACCCCAGCGCGAACCGCGGCACGTCGTACTTGTCCGAGCGTCCGGCCCACAGCCCGTGCAGCTTCTCGGTGAACGTCTTGTCGGTCGCCTTGGGCATCACGCACTCCTCGTCCAGGCACGACATGATGCCGATGGGCTTGGTGCGGTCGATCAGCTCGATGGTCGGCTGCAGGTCCATGCCAAAGTCGATGAAGTTCCACTCGATGCCCTCGCGCTTGTACTCCTCCTGCTCCAGCACAAACATCGTGCGGTTGAAGAACTGCTGCAGCCGCTCGTTGGTGTAGTTGATGCACAGCTGCTCGAACGAGTTGGTCTCCAGAATCTCAAACCCGGCAATATCCAGCACGCCGATGAACGTCGACTTGCCCTCGGGCCGCTGCATTGCCGAGTTGATGCGCCCCACCAGCGCGCCGAACATGCGCTCGTACAGCGACCGCGCCAGTGCCTCGACCGAGTACATGACCTGCTGCAGCGTGCGTGACTGCGTCACCCAGTCGCGCCCGGCTTTGATGCTGGGTCGCAGCAGCGCGCGCGTAAAGTCCGACAGCGGGATGCCCAGCACGTGGCATAGCTTCTCAGCCGCCACCTGCTCGCCCAGCACCGCTTCGTCGTTGCGCGTCGCCTGGAACTGCATGTTGCCCAGATGCAGGATTGCCGCGATGATCCGGAACAGGTCCGTCTGCTCCTCGGGCCGGAACCCCGTCGTCGTCATCGCGCGCACCAGCGTCTCGAACTCGGCGCGGTCGTCGACACCCTGGATCGTCTGCCGGCACTTCTTGGTGAACGTGTACCCCTCGGGCCCGCGGTCGATCAGCAGCTTGTCCTTAACGCTCTTCTCGGCGCCCTTCATGAACTGGTAGAACACGTGGTAGTTGCGCTCCTGCGACGACTGGTTGGTGACGCGCGGCTTCTCGAGCAGGTACCACTCGATGTTGGCGCCGGCGATCTGCCCGGCAAAGTTGAACTCGATGCGGATGAACTTGCCCTACTTTGAGCAGAAAAAGAAGAGAAGGTGAGGTAAAGTATGGTAAAGGGGGGGTGCCAGAAGCAGGTAGCCGATTAGAACACCTGTCACATCCACTGCCTGTGCACTTGGTCAAATCGACAGAACAACAAAGGGGGATACTTACAAATCGCGACGAGTTGTTGTTGCGGATCGTCTGCGCGTTGCCGAACGACTCCAGAATCGGGTTGGCGCTCAGCACCTGCTGCTCCAGACTGCTGCCGCTGACGCCGCCCACGGTCTTGTGGTGGTCCCCAGCGATCGCCGTCAGGTACTGGATGACCTTTTTTGTGTTCTCCGTCTTTCCTGCACCCGACTCGCCCGTGATCAGAATCGACTGGTTTTCCTTCGAGTGCAGCATATCGTGGAATGCCGCGTCGGCAATCGAAAAGATGTGCGGCACAACTTCGCTGCGCTTCTTATTCTTGTACGCCGCCACGTACTCGGGCCCATATATCTGCAGGTTGTAGTAGGGGTTGACGGCAACCAGGAACAGCCCCGAGTACGTGTATATCATGTTTGAGGCGTAGCGTTGTTTGAGGTTGTGCACCACCGAGGCCTCGTTGAGGTAGCCCAGGTCGGCCATGTCGTCCACCTTTTCGAACTTTGGCGGGTTGACCTTTTCTGTCTCGCTCAGCCTAACTGATATGTCACGCCCAGACATTAGGTGTACCACAACCATGTCGTTGCCCTCTTCCTTGACCACGTACCCGGCAATATACCCTTCCTTGTCGTGCGGCACCCAGACCCATTTCTTGTCGGTAAAGTTCACATTCGCCTGCTCGAACAGGTCGGGCACTACCTGCGCTGACCGGCTGCTCAGCGATGCTGTGGGTGCCGGGCTCTCGGGTCGGTCGAGCCCTTGTTGAATGGCCCGGCGGATGCTGGCCACCGTGGCGCCCTGTCGGCTATTCCGGAGCATTGTCGCTATAAAGAAGCAAAAGCCGTTGCTGTTGCTTGTTTTTGTTTTTAAAAGTTAATCAAGGTTGCTTGTCTGCCTGACTGACTGACTGACTGACTGACTGACTGACTGCCTGCCTGCCTGCTTGGACTGTCAGTATGCGCGTTTGTCGCTGTGTGTGGGAGTGAATAAATAAGACGATGGGGGGATGGGGTGTGGGCGGGGGGCAGTGCTGAGGCTATAAGGTGCCCAATAATGTACTGTAATGTTTAGAGTAAAAATAATTAAAAACAACAGGAAAAAATAGAAGAAAAAAAAAGATACTTGGGCAGAAAGAGAAAGGAGCGGCAATACGATGCGCAAAGAACATGACCTTTTTTATTTTACTTTGCACAGCGCAAATGAATAACCCGCTTTTTCAAAACGTAAACACAAAGACCGAAAGGAGCAGACAAAAATGGCATTACGTCGTCGGTGAACCTTTATTTTTTTTTCCAACATGAATAAAAATTGAAGGGAAAAAAAACTCAAAAATTGTCTTTGCGCTGACGGTGTAGTGTGCTGCATCTTAAATTTACCTGCCGCTTCTCTAGTACATGTCCCCCCATTCCCTTGCTTACAATACGTCTCACCACACCACACACACCCCCCCACTCCGCTTTCATTTGCCCTGTTTTGCAAAACAAACAACAAAATTTACAAGTGTTTCAAAAATACACTCAATCCAATCAAATCAATCGGCGGAAAACCTGACGCAGCACTTATGGTCTGGTCACAGCTGACCTTGGTCTTGGTCTTGGTCTTGGTCATGGTCATGGTCATGGTCTGCTCAAAGCCAAAAATGCAAAGAGAAGATTTCAAGTATTTTTCAACAATGATAATATTAATTAAAGCGCCACTTTGACCAACACAAGAATGAAAAAAAGATAAATCAACTCAGTTATCCCTCCTAATTGTCCATTTCATCGTCTGACACGTCCTCGACGAGCGTCTTGCGTGACGTCGGCTGATTGGGACTATCGACAAGCGCTGGCGCTGTATTATTTCCAGCAACAGCCTGCTTGCGCGGCAGCCACTTGACCGGATTCCGCTTGTAGAACGGCCATGCCGGCAGCACAACAATGTATGTCAGTGCGACGCCCGCCACGTATGTGTAGAAGCACAGGCTGAGCGCGTGCTGCGAGTACCCGATTATCACTGCTGCGAGAGCAGAGCCGACGATGAGGAACGTGGCCAATTTGCTCACCAACTCCTGACCCTTAAAGTCTATCCTGCCGCTTTCGTACATTGACGTGAGAAGGGCCATGCTTGCTGTGAAATGTTTAAATGTAAGAGTAGAATCGGGGAGGCCAAAAATAAAAAATGAAGAACGCAAATGAGTGTCGGAATGCTGATTGGAGCTGAGAGGAATAGAAGAAGAAAACAAAAATTAAGAAAGGCCTTCTCCCCTCCTCTCTCTTCATGCACCCTTTTCAACATAAGCAGTAAATTGTTTTTTCTTTTCCTTCTTCTTTTTTGTTGGCCACCAGCGATTGATTGGAAAGCGGCTGCAAAGCCAAAGTGGCGGGAGATAAAATTGAGAGCCACTCTTTTGTTCTAAGAAATTAACATTATTAACCATTTTATTACTGCGAAATATGAGCGGGCTGGTCGGTCGGTCGGTCGGTTGGTCGGTTGGTCCGTCGGTCCGCCCACCCCGCTCAGCTTGTCTATCCACGGGGGCCAAACCTTTCGTTTTCATTCGGATGCGCCCGGCAGGTCCTGGCCCAGACCGCTGAACAGCTCAAAGATGGACTCGGGGCTCTTCTGAAAGTTGTTCTCGACAATGTTCATCAGGTACCAGTCGTCGCTGATGCCCTTGATCAGCGTGGCGGGCGTGCTGTCGCGGTCATACACGTTGGCCCAGGCGTTCCAGAAGTCGAAAGCCTCGTCCTTCCAGGCGAGGAAGCTGACGCGCTCGACGATGGTCGGCTGCAGGATCTCCTTGCCGGGGAACACGCCCCAGGTGACAGCATTGGGGCTGTCCTCCTGGCAGTTGGTCAGCAGCTCGCCGCGCTTCGACACGGCGTAGTAGGTCAGCGACGGCTCCTTGTCCAGGCGTGCCAGCAGCGCATGCATGTTTTCAGGCGACGTGAAGAACTCGAGGTAGGCCTTCTTGTAAACAAAGCCGTTGGACGGGCCCCAGCCGTGGATCTTGTCGCTGGACGGCGCGCCATTGCAGCTGGGCTGGCTGTTGATGGTCAGGAAGCCGCGCGCGTTGATGCTGGCCAGGCAGTCCTCGATGGCCGACGACTCGGGCTGCAGCGGCGTGTCGCTCCATGGCAGCGCGTCGAGGCGGCCGCGGCAGTACTCCACAAACAGCTGCTTGATGTCGGCGACGGCCGCCGGCTGGCCCCACTTGCGCAGCACCTGGGTGGCCGACAGCCGCACCTGCGCGCCGTGCACCAGCTCGCCGTAGGCCGGCGAGCGCGCGTCGCCCCAGCGGCCGTTGGGGAACTCGTCCCAGAGCTCGGTGCGCTTGATGTAGCTGCGCGCGTGGTTGCGCCAGAAGATCGGCCGCACGTTCTCGCCGGCGCGCTTCTCGGACAGCGACGGGTTCCAGGGCAGCGGCCGCAGCTCCTGAACGGTCGGCACCAGCTGCAGCTGCTCCAGCACCATGCGCGTCGACCGCTCGAGGTTGATCGTGTAGAAGTGGAAGCCGCGGATGCCGGCCGCCCGCAGGCGCGAAATCATGTTGACGGCGACCTCAATGCCGTAGTCCTTGATTGCCTGGTCGTCATCCTTGATCGGCTCGAGCCGGCTCCAGATCTCCTGCGGCACGCTGATGCGGCACAGCTCCGACATGCGCTTGAACCCGCCGTAGTTCTGGATCGGCATGATTCCAGGAAGAATCGGCATCGTGATGCCCGCCGCGCGGCACTTGTCGACCCACACCAAAAAGTTGTCCACGTCGTAGAATAGCTGCGTCACGACAATGTCAGCGCCGGCGTCCTGCTTCTCCTTGAGGTACTGAATGTCGCGGTCGATGTCCTCGGGGCCGATGCAGCCCTCGGGGTACCCGGCGACCGATATGCAGAAGTAGTCGCCGTATGTG
This sequence comes from Kickxella alabastrina, assembly GCF_025024165.1. Classification (NCBI taxonomy): domain Eukaryota; kingdom Fungi; phylum Kickxellomycota; class Kickxellomycetes; order Kickxellales; family Kickxellaceae; genus Kickxella; species Kickxella alabastrina. The sequence continues at coordinate 15,114 of NW_026251601.1, forward strand.
CTGCGGATGTAGCGCACCAGGTCCGTGGCGTACTTGAACTCGCCAACGCTAGGGTCGAACTCGACCGAGTTGTCGGGCAGATCGCCACGCAGCGCCAGGATGTTCTGCACTCCGTGCTCCTTGGCCTTCTCCAGTGCCGACTTGATGAGTCCGAAGTTTGTGTTGGTACATGTCATGTGCATGTTGGCCTCGACGCCGTAGATCGTCTGCGAGTTGGAGCACAGATCCAGCGTCAAGTCCGACGACTTGCCGCCCCACCGCCAGGTGACGTCGATGAACAGCGGCCCGAGGTTGCACATGCGCTCAATGCGGTCGTACAGGTTCGCCACGCCATGTTCCGTTCTGGGCGGGAAGTACTCAAACGACCAGAAGCACCGATCGTCCTCGAGCGCCTTGTTGATTTTGTCGATAATCTTCATGGCTGGTCTTTAGTGCAATAACAAGAAGAGGTAATAAAATTCTATAGAGCAAGAACAGGTTAATAAAAAGTATTAAAAAGAAGGAAAAAGAAAAAGAAAAAGAAATATATGCAAGCGAATAGCAACAGAAACAGTGAGAAGAAAGAGAAAGAGGACGTCGAATGTAAAAATGCTCGTTTCGAGACTTCATTGCTAAAAAAGGCGCTGCACTTCTTTTTGACTTTATTCTATGGGCCAGAAAAGGGTCATTTCTTTTTAAAAAAAATTTGCAGTTGAAGGGGGAGGGGGGGAGAAGGACAAAGACACAAAATTTTGCAGTTGAATCGGGTGCGCTATCGCTGTGAGTGTGAGTTGATGAGTCCGAATCATCTTCGCCCGCCGTTGCCTGCTGCTACTCTTGCTCCTCCTCTTCCGTCCAATAACCCAACGAGTTCGGTCAATCACGGGCAATCATCCCCATCATCACAGCTACAAGCGGAGCAAAACAAACCAAAAAAAGACCACTGAGCTTTTTCCTGTTTAAGTCTGTTAAATTGTTGTCGTTCCTTTTTTCTGCTCAAACAATGCCAATAACAGATTATCGACACGTTTAATTGTTCGTGGTAGCAAAACAACAGTGCATGCATGCCAACTGGTACTATGAACAGAGACAGGCATATTATGCAATTCGTGCTTTTTCCCACAAGGATGCAGCCTACACACTCATTGATCATGGTGGTGGTGTGTGTGCTCGCGGGGTTTTTTTTTGGCCTGGCTGCGTCTATAACCTGGGTTAGAGTACGAAACACATTGCTAAAAGGAAAATAAAAACTATTCGTCATTTATCTCGCCAAGACAAAATTTAAAATAAGCAGTCAAGCCGCACATACATTGGACCTTTTATTTCAACCAAAGTAAACCACACATACGACAAGATGAGCGTAACCGGTAGTTCTGTGAAAAGGTATTTTCCATATAGTAAAGCATTGCAGCAGCTATTTAATATTTTTTTAGTGGTGAATGCCTGTGGAATATTCAACTGGTGCTAAACGCAATTATATTGCTATAAAATAATTTGTTTTGCTTGTAGTGCACTGATGGAAGTCATTGACAGCCACGCTCGCCTCGAAAGAGAGAATACGACAGCAAAAGTAAGTCCCTCCCACTCAACGTGCAATGATAAATTGCCAATATAAATATATTGAATCAAATATATATTGCATTGTTACTCAAATGACCCTTGAAATGTATTATTCCTCTAGGCACAAACAGCGTACCTGCGCGATATCCACCTGGCATTGCTCTTGCAGAGATGCCGGCCGGCATCCATGCTGCATGCACTTCTGGATATCGTGTGCTATTTCTCAGAGTCAAGCGTGTTGCATATTGCAGTGAACAGACAGCGGCTAGGGAGCGGATGGCAAGGTAACAATAGCCTAAATTCTGGTGCTGAAAAACCATTTATAGCTATTGCATTAAAAACCTGTATATATTTGCTAAAACAAGTTCGTTGTTTATTTGTTAATACGTTGTTTTTTTTAGGCAGAGTAGTATTTACTTCGAGTATCAGCAAGCAAAAAGTCGAGCTAGAGTCGCCAGCGGAGCCATGCGAGTCTGGCGGAAGGTACGAATGATATGGTTTTTATTGATTGTGACAAGTTCGAATGCAACAATTGCTGCTGAATACAAAACTAAACACACTTGATTCAACATGTAGCGTGTTTTGTTACCAGCTGCCATCTCTGCGTAACGAATGGACAGCGGATTTTTCGCTCGTATTTTCGCCACAGTACACAGTGCCTCAGTACATAACATTGCCGATATCCGCGCATCTGGACATCCTACATATTGACATCATCGACACCCTCCTCCCATGCACACCAGCATGCGTGCGGCTGGCAGAGTCGCAAGTAACCACAATCAAGATGCCGTGCGTGTGCGAGATATGGATCAAGCCCACACCCACACCCACACTCTCACTCGCATCCGCACCGACAGCCAACACGGACAACATGGATAAGTTGGCAGGCAAGCTGGTGTTGTCGCTGCTATTTGAGAACACACCTCCGCAGCAGCAGGCACAGAAGAGAATGGCCGCGGTCATGATTGGTGATGCGGCAGCCGAGTTCTGTGTGCCCAAGGTAGCCAATGCAGCAGGATTAAATGAACCAGCAGAATTGCACGATGTGGTCAGTGTAATGTGCATTAGCGAACAGGACCACTTGGCGCTGCGGATCTGCTCTGATGAGTGCAGCGCGCACTCGGCTGTCGTGCTGGCTGCGATCAAGAGGCTGGCGCTGCTCCTTGACTTGGACTTGGATGATAACATGAGCGTGTCCAGTGGCAATCTGTCGGGAATAGGGGACGAGTGCGAGCTCGAGCTGCGCAGCTCCTCGGATACCAACACCAACACAGAATTGCTGCCCACGCGTATTTTGCAGTTGTGGAGTGCGAGTGGCCACAATTACTGAGGCTAATAGATGGTTAAATATTTTTATATAGATACTTATTTAGAAAGCAGCGGCGGCGGGGGGCACAGCAGCAGCGCGTCGGCGGCTCTTTGCAGGCGACGCTTGAGCTCGCTAACAGGGAAATACGC
>NW_026251602.1:0-5000 GCF_025024165.1 Kickxella alabastrina
TAGGAGTGGGCTTGAGCTTGGGCTTGGGTTCAGGCTTAGGCTTGGGCGTAAACTTAGGCTTGGGCTTGGGCTCAGGCTTGAGCTTGGGCTTGGGTTTAGGCTTAGGCTTGGGCGTAAACTTGGGCGTAAACTTAGGCTTGAGCTTGGGCTTGGGTTCAGGCTTAGGCTTGGGTGTAACTTAGGCTTAGGCTTGGGCGTAGACTTGGGCTTAGGCTTGGGCGTAAACTTAGGCTTGGGCTTGAGCTTGGGTTCAGGCTTGAGCTTGGGCTTGGGTTCAGGCTTAGGCTTGGGTGTAAACTTAGGCTTAGGCTTGGGTGTAGACTTGGGCTTAGGCTTGAGCTTGGGCTCAGGCTTAGGTGTAAACTTAGGCTTGAGCTTGGGTTCAAGCTTAGGCTTGGGCTTAGGCTTAGGTTCAGGCTTAGGCTTGGGTGTAAACTTAGGCTTAGAAGTGGGCTCAGGCTTAGGCCTGAGCATATATTCACGCCTATACTAAATCACGTGACCACATTGGCCATTTAGGCTGGTGGGTATCCCACACAGTCAAGGCGGCCATGCTAATGCGCTGAGGGCGCTCATTGGCCGTAAAGGCAATACATCACGTGATTAATTGCATCCAAATCATAGGGGTTTGGGGGTGTTTTTATTGCAGAGGCAATTTGAAGCAGGGCATTGGGGGTTGAGATTTGTTGGGTGGAGAAAAGGAAGAAAAAGGTGAGGGTGAAAATGAAGATGACAGCAGGACAAAGAAAAGGGCAAATGCATATCAGCAACTGGGTCCATATGAACCTAACATCACCGCATCCCGTCTCGATCTGCGAAGTTAAGCAGGTTACAGCTCAGTTAGTACTATGGTGGGGGACCACATGGGAATACTGAGTGTCCCAGTTATTTTTTATTTTTTATTTGAAAAATATAATTTGGGGGAATTCGAGTAGATCCGAGTAGATTCGAGTAGATTCGAGTAGATTCGAGTAGATGATTGGGAAAATATTTTAAATTTTGCTAGGGTATTAGTATATAGTATATATTAGTGTATTAGTGTATTAGTGTATTAGTAGGTGAATAGATGAATATATAAACAAATGAATAAATGAATAGATGAATATATGAACAAATGAACAAATGAATAGATGAACAAATGAAGATATAAACACATAAACACATAAACACATAAACACATAAACAAATGAACAAATGAATAGATGAACAAATGAAGATATAAACACATAAACAAACTCACAAATGAAGATATAAACACATAAACACATAAACACATAAACAAATGAACAAATGAACACACAAACTCTTAAACACACAAACTCACAAACACACAAACTCATAAACTCAAGCTCGCGGGGGTTCTTATTTCCACTCAATCGGAAATGCACAGGGCCGAATGGTTCTTTATTCGGATCGGCGCACCCCAGCCAGGAACCCCAGCCAGGAAACACACTAGGAAACACAAGGAACCCCAGGCAGGAAACACACTAGGAAACACACTAGGAAACACACCGGGTGCTCATTGGGCGAGCAGACTCTACCCCGTCACATGGTGCGGTGGTTGTGTTGTTTTTGTGGGCTATACAAACAAAACATACAGGGCATTGAGCTCAGCACAGTTTCGACTCATGTGAAGGTGCGAGGGTCATACGACCACGAGCACAGGCAGTCCGTGTGTAGGGGTACAACCAGCACGGCAGGCGACTTCATTCTTGATCCTTGGTCTGACTCGTCAGAGCAAGGATAAGGAAAGGTGTGATGGCAAAAACTGCATTTTAAGCAGTGCTGCTTCTGCTCTACACTCGGCCAATAACAAGGCGGGGGTGGCAGATTCGGCGCTGGCAGGTTCGGCTGGGAGGCGAGCGGGTTCTGCCCGCTCATTGCCCAGAAGGGGCGGTGGGGTTGAGTGGGGATCGTTTCGATTCGCAGTCAAGGCCACGGCCTGCAAACACTTCAGTTTCGGTTTAGTGTGTATCGATACCCATGTGGGTAGACATATATATAGCAATCCAGCTGACGGGCGCTAGTCCTTTAAGGCGGGCTGCTGATGACGAGGCCTAGGCTTTGCAGTCGGCAGACCATCTTACAAAGCACGCTTTTGCCGGAGGCAGCGCAGCGGGTCGGCCTCTAAGCAATGATGAGGAGCTACTGACGCGATGTGCGCTGGGTTTGGCACTAGTCGACGGTGAACAGTTTTTAAAGCTGACAACATGGATCGTCTGCCGAGGAGGCGGCGCGGCAAACGAGAGGGAAACCATCTCTAGTAGGCGCGGGCCATGCCTTTGCAGACCGGGGCGGCAGCGGGCGCTGGAGTAGAATCCAGGGCGCGGAGGCTCCCCACGTTAAAACATCCTCTTGGGTGTGCGATAGAAACGGCGGCCTGGCGGGAGCGTAGGGCGTCAAAGCCCCAGGCCCCTCCAGGCGTTGTGATTTCAAACCCCTAGTAGATACCTGGTTGATCCTGCCAGTAGTCATATGCTTGTGTCAAAGATTAAGCCATGCATGTCTAAGTATAAGCAAGTCTATACAGTGAAACTGCGAATGGCTCATTATATCAGTTATAATTTATTTGACTGTACCCGCTTTACTACTTGGATATCCGTGGTAATTCTAGAGCTAATACATGCGCGACAGGCCCGACTTTTCGGAAGGGCTGCATTTATTAGATATAAGGCCGGCTTGCCCTCTTCGGGGGGCAACATTGGTGAATCATAATAACTTTGCGAATCGTTGGCCGTACGGCTACGATGGGTCATTCAAATTTCTGCCCTATCAGCTTTCGATGGTACGGTAGTGGCCTACCATGGCTTTAACGGGTAACGGGGAATCAGGGTTTGATTCCGGAGAGGGAGCCTGAGAAACGGCTACCACTTCTAAGGAAGGCAGCAGGCGCGCAAATTACCCAATGCTAACGCAGCGAGGTAGTGACAATAAATAACAATCTAGGGCCCTTGTGGTCTTGGAATTGCAATGAGTACAACGTAAACACCTTAACGAGTAACAATTGGAGGGCAAGTCTGGTGCCAGCAGCCGCGGTAATTCCAGCTCCAATAGTGTATATTAAAGTTGCTGCAGTTAAAACGCTCGTAGTCGGAGTTTGGGGCAGTTGGGCCTGGGCTGCCGGCGCTGCTTTCGGGCGGCGCCCGGCATGCCTTTTATTGGCCTGCTCCCCAGTTTATTCTGGAGTAGGTGGCTGGACTCGTCTGGCCATCCGTCTCCAGACTTTTACCTTGAGAAAATTAGAGTGTTCAAAGCAGGCAACCGCTTGAATATGTTAGCATGGAATAATGGAATAGGACTCTGGTCTTGTTTTGTTGGCTTTACGAGGCCGGGGTAATGATTAATAGGAACAGTTGGGGGCATTTGAATTGGGCGGTTAGAGGTGAAATTCTTGGATCCGCCCAAGTCAGACTAGTGCGAAAGCATTTGCCCAGCATGTGTCCATTGATCAAGAACGAAAGTTAGGGGATCGAAGACGATTAGATACCGTCGTAGTCTTAACCATAAACGATGCCGACTGGGGATGGGGCCTGGCTTGCGGGCCGGCTCTGGACTCAATGAGAAATCAAAGTGTTTGGGTTCCGGGGGGAGTATGGTCGCAAGGCTGAAACTTAAAGGAATTGACGGAAGGGCACCACCAGAAGTGGAGCCTGCGGCTTAATTTGACTCAACACGGGGAAACTCACCAGGTCCAGACATAGTGAGGATTGACAGATTGATAGCTCTTTCTTGATTCTATGGGTGGTGGTGCATGGCCGTTCTTAGTTCGTGGATTCATTTGTCTGGTTAATTCCGATAACGAACGAGACCTTAGCCTGCTAAATAAAACCGGCCAGTTTGACTGGCTTGGTTTTTCTTAGAGGGACTGCTAGTGCTAAGCTAGCGGAAGTTTGAGGCAATAACAGGTCTGTGATGCCCTTAGATGTTCTGGGCCGCACGCGCGCTACACTGATGAGGCCAGCGAGTATTTTTTCCTTGCCTGAGAAGGCCGGGTAATCTTGTCAACCCTCATCGTGCTGGGGATAGTCCTTTGCAATTTTCGGACTTGAACGAGGAACTTCTAGTAATCGCAAGTCATCAGCTTGCGATGATTACGTCCCTGCCCTTTGTACACACCGCCCGTCGCTACTACCGATTGAATGGCTTAGTGAGTCCTCTGGATCTGCGGGACACGCCCTCACCGGCTGTCTTGCTTGGAGAAGTTGGGCAAACTTGGTCATTTAGAGGAAGTAAAAGTCGTAACAAGGTCATCGTAGGTGAACCTGCGGTGGGATCATTAATGAATCTTCTGGTCTGTCGAGGCTGGACGGGGGGGCTTCTCGAGAGGGGGGCTTTTCCGGCCGGACGACGCAGCCACACCTTGTGTGAACGTGGAACAACTTGGAGGTGCAGAGAGATGCACTTGTGTTTTTCTCTCGCCTCCGCGCATACAAACTCGATTATTATTTTAATTCTTGACTATTCTTGACCGGTCTAACCGCCGGTCTAACCAACCCAATACAACTATTAATGGTGGATCACTTGGCTCTTGCATCGATGAAGAACGTAGCGAATTGCGAAAATTGTCGTGAATTGCATCACCGTGAATCATCAAGTCTTTGAACGCACCTTGCGCCTGGTACTCGTGCCAGGCATGTCTGTTTGAGCGTCAGTAAACCCCCCCTACAGCGCCGCTTTTTTGCGAGAGCGGAGGCTGGATGGTGAGCGTTCCGGCGAGGGGCGGGCGGATCTGTCCGCTTGCCCGGGGCCGGTCGCTTTAAAGCCTGCAGAATCAATAGACCCGGCTCGCGGGCCTGGCCTGTCAGCGGCCTGTCAGCGACCTGTCGCCGACCTGCCGCCGACCTGCCAGGGCCGTCGCGCTCGTGGCCCAGACGCCTGCTCTAGCTATACTTCGTTGGCTTCCAGCCATCCTATTTACGCTGAGCGGCCTGGGCACTCCAAACACTTGCCGAGCCACCTGTCTATCTGCCCCCGTTTACTTTGCAGCTGGACGAACGTCC
>NW_026251602.1:10000-15000 GCF_025024165.1 Kickxella alabastrina
TCGAGTAGATTCGAGTAGATGATTGGGAAAATATTTTAAATTTTGCTAGGGTATTAGTATATAGTATATATTAGTGTATTAGTGTATTAGTGTATTAGTAGGTGAATAGATGAATATATAAACAAATGAATAAATGAATAGATGAATATATGAACAAATGAACAAATGAATAGATGAACAAATGAAGATATAAACACATAAACACATAAACACATAAACACATAAACAAATGAACAAATGAATAGATGAACAAATGAAGATATAAACACATAAACAAACTCACAAATGAAGATATAAACACATAAACACATAAACACATAAACAAATGAACAAATGAACACACAAACTCTTAAACACACAAACTCACAAACACACAAACTCATAAACTCAAGCTCGCGGGGGTTCTTATTTCCACTCAATCGGAAATGCACAGGGCCGAATGGTTCTTTATTCGGATCGGCGCACCCCAGCCAGGAACCCCAGCCAGGAAACACACTAGGAAACACAAGGAACCCCAGGCAGGAAACACACTAGGAAACACACTAGGAAACACACCGGGTGCTCATTGGGCGAGCAGACTCTACCCCGTCACATGGTGCGGTGGTTGTGTTGTTTTTGTGGGCTATACAAACAAAACATACAGGGCATTGAGCTCAGCACAGTTTCGACTCATGTGAAGGTGCGAGGGTCATACGACCACGAGCACAGGCAGTCCGTGTGTAGGGGTACAACCAGCACGGCAGGCGACTTCATTCTTGATCCTTGGTCTGACTCGTCAGAGCAAGGATAAGGAAAGGTGTGATGGCAAAAACTGCATTTTAAGCAGTGCTGCTTCTGCTCTACACTCGGCCAATAACAAGGCGGGGGTGGCAGATTCGGCGCTGGCAGGTTCGGCTGGGAGGCGAGCGGGTTCTGCCCGCTCATTGCCCAGAAGGGGCGGTGGGGTTGAGTGGGGATCGTTTCGATTCGCAGTCAAGGCCACGGCCTGCAAACACTTCAGTTTCGGTTTAGTGTGTATCGATACCCATGTGGGTAGACATATATATAGCAATCCAGCTGACGGGCGCTAGTCCTTTAAGGCGGGCTGCTGATGACGAGGCCTAGGCTTTGCAGTCGGCAGACCATCTTACAAAGCACGCTTTTGCCGGAGGCAGCGCAGCGGGTCGGCCTCTAAGCAATGATGAGGAGCTACTGACGCGATGTGCGCTGGGTTTGGCACTAGTCGACGGTGAACAGTTTTTAAAGCTGACAACATGGATCGTCTGCCGAGGAGGCGGCGCGGCAAACGAGAGGGAAACCATCTCTAGTAGGCGCGGGCCATGCCTTTGCAGACCGGGGCGGCAGCGGGCGCTGGAGTAGAATCCAGGGCGCGGAGGCTCCCCACGTTAAAACATCCTCTTGGGTGTGCGATAGAAACGGCGGCCTGGCGGGAGCGTAGGGCGTCAAAGCCCCAGGCCCCTCCAGGCGTTGTGATTTCAAACCCCTAGTAGATACCTGGTTGATCCTGCCAGTAGTCATATGCTTGTGTCAAAGATTAAGCCATGCATGTCTAAGTATAAGCAAGTCTATACAGTGAAACTGCGAATGGCTCATTATATCAGTTATAATTTATTTGACTGTACCCGCTTTACTACTTGGATATCCGTGGTAATTCTAGAGCTAATACATGCGCGACAGGCCCGACTTTTCGGAAGGGCTGCATTTATTAGATATAAGGCCGGCTTGCCCTCTTCGGGGGGCAACATTGGTGAATCATAATAACTTTGCGAATCGTTGGCCGTACGGCTACGATGGGTCATTCAAATTTCTGCCCTATCAGCTTTCGATGGTACGGTAGTGGCCTACCATGGCTTTAACGGGTAACGGGGAATCAGGGTTTGATTCCGGAGAGGGAGCCTGAGAAACGGCTACCACTTCTAAGGAAGGCAGCAGGCGCGCAAATTACCCAATGCTAACGCAGCGAGGTAGTGACAATAAATAACAATCTAGGGCCCTTGTGGTCTTGGAATTGCAATGAGTACAACGTAAACACCTTAACGAGTAACAATTGGAGGGCAAGTCTGGTGCCAGCAGCCGCGGTAATTCCAGCTCCAATAGTGTATATTAAAGTTGCTGCAGTTAAAACGCTCGTAGTCGGAGTTTGGGGCAGTTGGGCCTGGGCTGCCGGCGCTGCTTTCGGGCGGCGCCCGGCATGCCTTTTATTGGCCTGCTCCCCAGTTTATTCTGGAGTAGGTGGCTGGACTCGTCTGGCCATCCGTCTCCAGACTTTTACCTTGAGAAAATTAGAGTGTTCAAAGCAGGCAACCGCTTGAATATGTTAGCATGGAATAATGGAATAGGACTCTGGTCTTGTTTTGTTGGCTTTACGAGGCCGGGGTAATGATTAATAGGAACAGTTGGGGGCATTTGAATTGGGCGGTTAGAGGTGAAATTCTTGGATCCGCCCAAGTCAGACTAGTGCGAAAGCATTTGCCCAGCATGTGTCCATTGATCAAGAACGAAAGTTAGGGGATCGAAGACGATTAGATACCGTCGTAGTCTTAACCATAAACGATGCCGACTGGGGATGGGGCCTGGCTTGCGGGCCGGCTCTGGACTCAATGAGAAATCAAAGTGTTTGGGTTCCGGGGGGAGTATGGTCGCAAGGCTGAAACTTAAAGGAATTGACGGAAGGGCACCACCAGAAGTGGAGCCTGCGGCTTAATTTGACTCAACACGGGGAAACTCACCAGGTCCAGACATAGTGAGGATTGACAGATTGATAGCTCTTTCTTGATTCTATGGGTGGTGGTGCATGGCCGTTCTTAGTTCGTGGATTCATTTGTCTGGTTAATTCCGATAACGAACGAGACCTTAGCCTGCTAAATAAAACCGGCCAGTTTGACTGGCTTGGTTTTTCTTAGAGGGACTGCTAGTGCTAAGCTAGCGGAAGTTTGAGGCAATAACAGGTCTGTGATGCCCTTAGATGTTCTGGGCCGCACGCGCGCTACACTGATGAGGCCAGCGAGTATTTTTTCCTTGCCTGAGAAGGCCGGGTAATCTTGTCAACCCTCATCGTGCTGGGGATAGTCCTTTGCAATTTTCGGACTTGAACGAGGAACTTCTAGTAATCGCAAGTCATCAGCTTGCGATGATTACGTCCCTGCCCTTTGTACACACCGCCCGTCGCTACTACCGATTGAATGGCTTAGTGAGTCCTCTGGATCTGCGGGACACGCCCTCACCGGCTGTCTTGCTTGGAGAAGTTGGGCAAACTTGGTCATTTAGAGGAAGTAAAAGTCGTAACAAGGTCATCGTAGGTGAACCTGCGGTGGGATCATTAATGAATCTTCTGGTCTGTCGAGGCTGGACGGGGGGGCTTCTCGAGAGGGGGGCTTTTCCGGCCGGACGACGCAGCCACACCTTGTGTGAACGTGGAACAACTTGGAGGTGCAGAGAGATGCACTTGTGTTTTTCTCTCGCCTCCGCGCATACAAACTCGATTATTATTTTAATTCTTGACTATTCTTGACCGGTCTAACCGCCGGTCTAACCAACCCAATACAACTATTAATGGTGGATCACTTGGCTCTTGCATCGATGAAGAACGTAGCGAATTGCGAAAATTGTCGTGAATTGCATCACCGTGAATCATCAAGTCTTTGAACGCACCTTGCGCCTGGTACTCGTGCCAGGCATGTCTGTTTGAGCGTCAGTAAACCCCCCCTACAGCGCCGCTTTTTTGCGAGAGCGGAGGCTGGATGGTGAGCGTTCCGGCGAGGGGCGGGCGGATCTGTCCGCTTGCCCGGGGCCGGTCGCTTTAAAGCCTGCAGAATCAATAGACCCGGCTCGCGGGCCTGGCCTGTCAGCGGCCTGTCAGCGACCTGTCGCCGACCTGCCGCCGACCTGCCAGGGCCGTCGCGCTCGTGGCCCAGACGCCTGCTCTAGCTATACTTCGTTGGCTTCCAGCCATCCTATTTACGCTGAGCGGCCTGGGCACTCCAAACACTTGCCGAGCCACCTGTCTATCTGCCCCCGTTTACTTTGCAGCTGGACGAACGTCCAATTCATCAATTGACCTCAAATCAGGCAAGACTACCCGCTGAACTTAAGCATATCAATAAGCGGAGGAACAGAAACTAACCAGGATTCCCTCAGTAACGGCGAGTGAACCGGGATCCCTTGCTCAAGACCGGAATCCCCTCGGGGAGTTGTAGTCTATGGACTGTCTTACTTGGCCCGCAGCACTAGCAAAGTCCCTTGGAATAGGGCGCCAGAGAGAGTTATAGCCTCGTCGCGCTAGTGCAGAAGCCTCTATGTAGTCAGCTCTGAGAGTCGGGTTGTTTGGGAATGCAGCCCTAAGCGGGAGGTACACACCTTCTAAAGCTAAATATTCAGGCAAGAGACCGATAGCGAACAAGTACCGTGAGGGAAAGTTGAAAAGCACTCTGGAGAGAGAGTGAAAAGCGCGTGAAACCATTAGTAGGGAACCGCTTGCACGGTGCACTATAGGGCCATTGCCTCGGCAGTGGCCCTTGCCCAGGACCAGTTTGGGTTTTCGGCTGGAGAAGCCGGCGGCAAAGGTAGCTGCTCCCCCGGGAGCAGTGTTATAGAGCCGTCGGCACTGCAGCCGCCCGGACTGAGGATCGCGACATCCCCCCTCGTGGGGGCGCCAGGCGGCGTGGGCCAGGCGTGTTTGGGGTGCTAGACAGCGTGCTGACTAGTATCCGACTCGCGCTTGCCACCTGCGCTGCTCTGGTTTTTGTCACAGGCCCTGGGATGCGCCGAACAATCGACCCGTCTTGAAACACGGACCAAGGAGTCTAACTTGTGCGCGAGTCACTGGGTTGCTAAACCCACGGGCGTAATGAAAGTGAGCCGAAAGGCCTGGTACGATCCGCAAGCATGCGGTGCAGTATCCGCCGGCCACCCGCCGTTTACCGGCTAGTGGACTGAGCGCGAGCGCATAGGCTAGGACCCGAAAGATGGTGAACTATACTTGGGTAGGGCGAAGCCAGAGG
>NW_026251603.1:0-17931 GCF_025024165.1 Kickxella alabastrina
GACCAAAATGCAGTTGCACATTATTGTGGAATTGGGGCATTAAACGAGTCTGCTTAGTTTTTTCGTTACAGCTGTTAAATATATAGGGCCAATAGTTTTAACATCCAAACTTGAGCTTACTATTTTACTCCAACTCCACCAGCACTGACTAGTAGGGCTGACACGCTGGCGTTATTATTTATCTATTTTTAATTTATTCAATACAACAGTGTGTAATGCTCGGGGTGTGGGTATACCAAATAAATTGGAAACGGGTCTTAGAAAAACCTAATGTAGAACTGAAAAGGGGCAGCGCTGTAAAGGGCTTATTGTCATTTGATATGAGCCAGCAATACCCGAAATGGACATTGCAGCTGTAAATACAATATTGATAAACTTGGTGCGTGCTGATTGGAATACTGGCCTAGAATATGGTTTGGGCACCACATAATGGATATTTATATAAAAATAAATTAAATTGTGCTGTATAATGTATTTAAAAGAAGGCACATTTATTTTTATTGTTTTATTTATGCACGTTGGCTTATAAAATATTTGCATGATGCATATTGCTTTGTCGTTCATTCAAACCCTCTTTAAAATGAACATATGATTCCTTGGTGAACCCATTTATTTTGCTTTATTTTCTCACATGTTGGCTCATGGCTGCTTGGCAATTAATTATTTTACTATTATTGTGTGTATCTCCCAAATTGGGTACACGTTTTTTCTGGCAGACCTTTGCTGCTGTAATTGTGTGAACAAAAAATCTGATTTTTTGTTGTCCTTTTTTGAACGAGCAGTCATTTTCCATTATTTAAACTTGCGGTTTGTCTCCTGCCACCATTATCTTTCCTTTTTCTCTTTTCTACAGTAACAATCCACCATATTTTACATTTACACTGTATTTTTCTACTCTACATTTTTTGCACACTCGACGGTTTATCGACTGGACTCGGTTTTCGTCCACACGCTTCAGCTTACAAACACTTACTTTTTATCAGCATACTGGATATGCGCACTGGTATTCTCGCCTTTCTTATGGCAATCACAGCTGTGCAGGTAACAGTTGGTCTTCCTGCCATCCGCCCAAATTTACATCGTCAAAAGAGAGATTTCGTCCGCCGTGAAGACAAAGTCAAGCGCATTATTAACGGCGAGGCTGTGTTATAGTAAGAGGGGGGTGTGAGGAGCACTAGTTGTCTAGTGGTAAAAGTTAGGGGTGATTTTATAAAAGGTTTTATTACTGATGTTTCTAAAGTACTACTAGGGGCCAGCCTCATCTTATATATGTTCCCAGTCGCCTTTGTCGTGCACATTGTCCATTGTGCGCTCCGTTGGTGAGAACTGGATCTTCTGCGAGTAGACCGGTATCTTGGCAAGTCGATGTTGTGGTTTTCGTGCGTGTACGCTTATGCGTGTGCATTACAGGATGGGGGGCATGTTTGGGCATCAGTGTGATGCCTCCCTGATTTGCACCTGCATTATCCAATTAGCGTCCTATCGATCAGCGCGCAGGTGGGAACTTGTTTCGCGGTTCTCGACCTCAACATCTGCTTCCATATCTTCAGTCTGCGCAACAAAAACGTCAAGACCAGTGTCGCCAGCGGCGGTCTCATTCTGCTCGTGGAATACGTCGGACCTTAGCCGCCTGGCTCGGCTCGGGGGGGAGGGTGACTGGTCATATATGGGCAGTGCCTCCCGGCCATCCGGGTGGTGCTGCACGTCCTCCGAGCCTGCCTCCGTGAGCGCTCGACTTCTCTTGACCGGCCGGCCGGGCACGATCTCAGCTGTCGGCAGAGCCGGTTTCCTGGTCAGCAGTGCACCCGCGGGCCGTGTCACAATCACCTGATCGTAGGCCCGCGTGTGTCCCATGACTTGAGCGTCCTCGCCTTCTGGGGCTGTGCTGCCGTCCTCGTCGGAAACGAGAGCCCCGCCAGCCACATCTTCGCTATCGTCTCGGCTGTCGTTCACGTATTCTTCTTCTTCCTCTTCTTCACTCTCAGTGTCATGCTCATCCACATATGGCTCTTCAGCGGCTCTTGCAAGCAGTCCCTCGTAGGGCCCGGTACTGTCGCCGTCGCCATCATCCTCCATTTCGGATACGTCCTCAGCGACCACTTGGGCTGTTGGGACCTCTAGTCTGCCTGCTGGCTGGTGGCGGATCTCTGTCAGGAAGGATCTTGCTTCGCTGTTGTCCATGCTGTCCGGCGAGGCCGGCGACTGTGGGGGTGGTGTGAATGGTCCCACCCTAATGTGTGCGGGCTCCAAAGCGACTTGAGGGGCATCCTCCTCTTCCTCTTCGAGTGTGGTTGGGTGCCAGGGCGCGAATATCCTGGGGTGGGCCTGGCCCATGAACTGTACATGTGACTCGGGCGGGGAACCAACCGCCGGCGTCTCCGGCCATGAGTAGCCCGGGTCCGACGGGAGGGATATCAGCATTTGGGCCCTAGCTTCGGGCATTTGAGCGTATGCTCTTGGGCGCGGTGCCGACGGCCCTGGGCTGCCCCCGCCGAGGCCCGTGCCGCCGTCCCCGTACTCGCTGGTCGCCCACTCTGAGTCCGTCCACTCTGAGCCTGATGGCTCTGATCTGCGGGCGATCTCCGCGATCCGTTCTGAGGCTCCATGGTGGTACCGCGTGATCGCGTCGCCTGGTACAATGCGATGGAAGGGCTTGCCGTCAGCATAGGCCAGGTGGTAGGAGGTCTTGTGCCGCGACACGACTCGGAACGGACCCAGGCGGCGTGCAAACTGATCTGCCACTGAGCTGGCCTTGGGGAGTGCACGGCAGGTCACCCACTCACCCGGCTCAAACCAGATGGGGTCGATGCCTCTGTTGTCCCTGGCGTTGGCACGCTGGCGGACCATTTTGCGGTGCTCAGCTGCTTGCTCACGTATCATCTCGGTGATCTCCTCCTCACTGGGGGGGCTCTCACCCTCAGGGAACTGGGCGTATGCTGTCGCTACACGCACCGCAGGCTCGCCGAAGAAAACTGCCGCCGGGGTGTTGGCGATGGCCTCCGAGCGCGTACAGGCGTGTGCAGCTACAATGCGCGGGATGTGCTGCGTCCAGCCCTCCTCGTCCGGCTGATCGGTGAAACAGCATCGCAATGACTGCTTGAATTTCTTGACTGCGGCCTCAGCCAAGTCAGACTGAGCATGGTACTGGGCGGTTGTGATGTGCGTCACGCCCTCCCTGCTCAGGAAGTCCTCAAAGTCATGGGACACGAGCTGCGGGCCGTTGTCCGACGTGAGATATTTTGGCTTTCCGTAGGTGCCAAACCACTCGCTCTCAAGGACATCGGTGAGTGTTGCTGTTGTTGTGTCGTCCACTGCATAGATCTGCATGAACCCGCTCGCACTGTCAACTGCTACTAACGCATCCTGAGGTGCTTCTCCTCTGTCCCCAATGTGTAGCAAGTCGATGTAGACATGTTCGAGCGGCTTTGCAATGTACGACATGATCTTGGGTGTGTGTGACTTTTTCTGGATCGCTGTCATCTGGCAGGTGTGACAGCACTTTGTCAGACTTTCTACCACTGTGCCCAGGCCCGGACATGTAATCAGCTCGCGCACGAAGTCGAGGGTCCGCTTGTACCCAGCGTGTGCCAGGGCCTGGTGTGCCTTGCGTACAAAGTCTCGCGCCGCCTCACGCGTCAGTATGGGCACCCACATGCCTACTGGCCCGGGCGTGTCACTGGGGGCCAGGGCGTACAATCGCCCGTCACGCAAGGCCTTCTTGCTGACGACATTGTATTCGGGAGTTGTCGGACCGTTGAGTGCCTCGCGTTGTTTGCACAGCTTGATCCAGGACTGGATCTCAGCATCGTCATCCTGGCAGTGCAGAAAGTCCGCGACATTCGGTAAGTCCTCTAGCGCAGACGCGATTCTTGCGAACTGCTGGCTCATGGATGCCGGTGTCGGCGCCACGGGCAGGGTAGTAGCTGGGTCGGGTGCAGGCATAGGGGTCGGCTCGGGCGCAGGGGTAGGGGTAACTGTTGCCCCCTGTACGGCATGCCTCAGTCTGCCGCGCTTGTGCCGGACGGGTGTGTTGAGCGCCACCGGCAATGCCGGCTCCTGCTCGGGTGCCATGTCTGTTGTCTGTGCACTGCGTCTGGGTCTACCGCGCCCACGCCGCGTCGCCACTGGGGGCTCTGCTGCCGGGGATTTGGCCTGTGGTACGTCTGGAGTCACCGTAGCTGCTGCTGGCGCCTCCACTGGCTTACGCCTGGGACGGCCACGCTTGCGAGGCAGGTCTGCTGGGGGTGTGGGTGAAGTTGACGCAGTGATGGTCTGTCCCTCACGCCGTGGCCTGCCGCGCTTACGAGCCCCGCTCACAGGGGGCGTTGTATGGGCCGTCTGCGGCATTGTGGCCTGGCCGAGGACGGGGTTGCTTGCCTTGCGCTGGGGCTTGGTCTGCTGGATGGTCTGCGCTCGGTTGGCTGAGCGTGTACGGGCCGCTATAGTTTGCATGGGGGCAGCGGCGGTCATGGGGTTGTTCCTCATGGTGCCGCCGTTGGGAAGTGCGTCGGGCTCGTCGCCATTGGCATAGACGATTGGGGTTACTGCTGCAAAGGCCCCGATGCAATAGGCCACCCTCTCGCCATTTGATTCGCGTGTGAATTGGTCGCCCTCGAAATCCATGGCGCCAATTGTGTAGACATACTCGCCCCCAACTGTCTCGGTCGCTGGGTTGACAAGGGTGTTTACCTCATCATCATCTACATTGCCCAGTGTCTTTTTCTTTTGCGGGCGCAGGAACTCTTTTGCGCGTGATAGCCAGTCGGCGGTCTGCTGCAGTTCCCCAGGGCGGTGGACGATCATGTGCTTCTTTATGCCAAGCTCGCTGAGGCCAAGCTTGAATTGCGCCAGGGGGTCGGCGTCATTGGTGGTCTTGTGCGCGAACAGCGAGACCACCGTGCCGCAGTCCGTTTCGATCCTCAAGTTTGCACACCCATCAAGGTACGCATAGAAGTGCTTCACAGCCTCGTACACAGCGCACGCCTCGCGCCAGGTTGAGTGTTTCCTCCCTTGCATGCCTCCAAATGCCCGTGAGAAGTAGCATACCGGCGCCAGGTCCTCAGGGTCGTCAGAGCGCTGGGCCAGTAGCACGGCACCCACACCGGCGCCCGCAGCATCAGTGCGCAGTACCAGCGGTGCTCCAGGCGGGGGTATGTAGAGGTGTCGAACGTCGAGCAGTGCCTGCTTAAGCGCATGCCAGGGCTCCTGTAGTGATCTGATGTCGTCTTTCGTCAGCCGCGTCTTGCCCACCATCTGGTAGAAGGGAGCTAGGATGATCTGGATCCATTCCATATGCTCTGCAATTGCGTTAATGCCGCCGCACAGACGCCGGATGCCTGCGACCGTCGTCGGCATCTCCAGTGCTCGCATTGTTTCCACTCGGTGGTCAAAGGCCTGCCATGTCCGGTCGGCGGACCACCGACGCCCCAAGATCTCTACGCCTGTAGTCGCGCACCACAGTGATTTGGACATGTTAATCGTGACATTCGCACGGGCCAGACACCGAGCAAACAGCCCTATATCGTGGATGTGATCAGTCTCATTGCCGGTGGTCGACTTTAGGTAAACATTATCAATGTAGACCATCAGACGTGGCCGCAGCTCTGGCACGCCGGACAGAACATGGGTCAGGAAGGCCTGGGCAATGGCAGGGGATTCGGAGTTTCCCTGCACCATGCGTAGGTTGCGTACCTTGCCTGCGCTGCCCCCGTCATAGGTCCAGAAGTCTGCGACGTCCTCTGCCAGGCGCAGCTGCGTAAAGAACGATGCCATGTCAACTGACGAGATCAGCTTGGCATCACGCAGGAACATAATGCGCTCGACTGGCGTCGGCAGCTGCATTCCAACGCTCAGCATGTGTAACGAGTTGTTTGCTGAGTCGTCGAACAGCACACGCCTGTCCGTCGAGTTCGGCTTAACTTTGGAGAACACAGGGACCTGGGCGAATGCAACCGATGGACCGTCTATTCCATACTTGAGCCGGTTGGCAACGAAAGAGTTTCGGGCCTTGTGAGCAGGCTCGCTGAGTGTGTGTTGGACGGTGTACAGGGGGCACGCGTTTGTGCGCATTGGGGGTCGGATGGGCGCATAGGCTGCTGGCGGCGGGCAGCCACTCGGGTACTCACGTAGGGCGCCAGCAGCAGTCATAAGGGTCTTTAGCAGGGATTTGTGGAGCTCGTCCGTAGTGCACTGATCCGTTGTGCGGCTAGCAACATTTTCCGTCGTCACTGCTGGATACAGTGCATCCCACTTGTGGAAGTCGGCATCGCGCGCTTCAACAAAATAGCCAGTTGGTAGGCCTAGTCGTGCCCGCATTGGGCGTGAGACAACTGGTTCCTTGATCGGGGGCGCATCAGGCGGGCCGTCCATTAGTGGGAACATCTGCGGGTCTTGTGCCACTGTGGGGTCTGGCATAGTGTCATAATCCGAGTCGCGTACAGCACGGGGACCATCGGGAAGTTTGTCTGGGTGGTCAGGGGTGCGTTCTGTGCCCTTAAGGCGTCGGCGCATTGCTGGGGTCATGAGGCGGATGCCCAGGCCCTCTTGGGCATGGTTTGACACCAGCAGCTCCCATGGCACCTTCATGTCGACAACGACTGCATCGTCCCAGAACTTTGGGCCACCCTCGACCTGCAGGCAGACGGTGGCCCGCCCAATGCTCTGGTATGCCTTGTCTGACCAGATGGGGAACAGGTCTGGCCTCGAGTTGGTGCGGATACGCAGCTTCAACCGCTTGGCAGCAGCCATGGTGACCAGGCTGACAGCAGCGCCATTGTCGGCTACAGCCATTGCTGGCTTATTATGTGCGCGGAAACCGGGTATTTTCGTAAAATGGCACAGGGCGGCCTGAGTAGAGTTAAACATATTTATTGTCCCAATAGTGTAACTGATACCCAAGCCGCTCAGGCTTTTGGGTCATTGTTGCCATATGAAAGTAGGGTTATCTTGTGGACTGTCTCGAATGCCTTGAGTCGGTCCAGGAGGGTCTCAGCAGTGACATCATTGGGCGCACTTCCTGTACATGCCCAGGAGCGGGTGTCAAGGCCATGTACTAGGCGTGAGATAGTGACTGCAGCATAGTCGCCACCACCCATGGCCTTGTAGAGCCTGCGCGCATAGTTGACCCTGTCCACTGCAGGGATGTTCTTGAAGGCCTTGGCTGGGCCTCCAGCAGCGATGCTGTGTGCCTTGGCCACAAAGTCTGCTTGCGGGATGCATTCAAGGAGCTTCTCAAAGAACTCTTCTGGTGTGTTCACGTCTAGGGTGCCCATGCGTCTGGCAGCTTGTCCGTCAAGCAGCTTTTGGAGTGCTGTGACAATCATTACTGCAGGAGTGCGGGTAAAGATGAAGTTGATTGTCTCTTGGATCCCTGCAATCCACTGCTTGGTTGGATTTCCGATATCTTCGCCATTGAACCGCTTGGCATAGTCTCGGAGCAGGTCCAGCTCCTCTTTGGCAGCCTTGGCTGGGGTCTGGGCAGAGGAGGTGGTAGTCAGCTGGGCAGTAGGGGCAGTAGGGGCAGTGGCAGGAGGTATGGGGTGAATTGCAGTCTGCATTGTCACGTCTGACCTGACGGACATTGTTGTGTTTTTGTTTTGTTTTATGTATGTAAGCGAGTAATAAATTTTGTTATAGTAAGAGGGGGGTGTGAGGAGCACTAGTTGTCTAGTGGTAAAAGTTAGGGGTGATTTTATAAAAGGTTTTATTACTGATGTTTCTAAAGTACTACTAGGGGCCAGCCTCATCTTATATATGTTCCCAGTCGCCTTTGTCGTGCACATTGTCCATTGTGCGCTCCGTTGGTGAGAACTGGATCTTCTGCGAGTAGACCGGTATCTTGGCAAGTCGATGTTGTGGTTTTCGTGCGTGTACGCTTATGCGTGTGCATTACAGGATGGGGGGCATGTTTGGGCATCAGTGTGATGCCTCCCTGATTTGCACCTGCATTATCCAATTAGCGTCCTATCGATCAGCGCGCAGGTGGGAACTTGTTTCGCGGTTCTCGACCTCAACATCTGCTTCCATATCTTCAGTCTGCGCAACACATTGTTCAAAGCGCGTGAGCAATTTTTTTAACAAACAACTAAAACATTACAAATATATTTTGCAAAATGACGCAAGGTTTTGTAGCAACACAGCTACATTAACATTTTTGGCACAGTGAAAAGTACGTCACCTTTTTATTTAAGAAAATGGTATCGACAGCTATATAAAAACCAACATATACACTTATCATTACTTGCACCTCCTTTTTTGTTTAGAAAACCAATATTTTTTATCTACCTAACATTAATTATCCTTTTTTTCTTAACAGCTATGAAGTTTTTTATTTATCCTTGCGTTTGCCGCCATCACCGTATCAGTTGTCCTTGCACTATCTGATCAAGGTAAAAGTGGCCTAGAGTTTCTAAAAGATAACCCTGGGGTCGACGAGGAAGATTTTAAAGCCCTGTGCGACCTGTTTCTTGAATTTTCGGAAAAGGTGGGGAGGTTTTTTTTTACAAAATCAACCAAGCTCTAGTTGTCTATCAGGCTGGCAGCTTTTTTGTATTTTTTGTCAAGTACAGTGCAAGTATTATGCAAGATGAGGAGCTCAAGCAAAAAACAATATAATACTAGATTCAAGGTACTTTTCCATTATAATATTGCATTTAGAAAGCTAATTCCTAAGAAGTAGTAGTTAGTTGAGTGAGTGAGTGAGTGAGTTTTAATTATCGGGTATTCAGCTTAAAATTAATTGATATGAAAGTCATATGTTCAAAATATTAAAGGTTAAAATTATAATTAATAATTGTTAATTAGTAATCTGATGGCGCAATTGATAATGCGGAATCCGCACAGGTGACGTAAATGATTGAAAAAGGATGTGAAAAACAGACGTATTTCAGCCTTTTTTGTTTCTACATCTTTCTTAAATAAACATATTTTTTCTCTTTTTTAAAATTCAACAAATGTCTCACTCATTTGTTATAAGCCACAAGGGCACCAAGCGCGAATTCGATATTGACAACACAACCACACTGGGCCAGCTGCGAGGTCAAATCCGAGACGTGTTCGGGGTAGACCCAAGCAACCAAAAGCTTTTCCGCGGAGGCCTTATCAACAATGACCAAGAGACACCAGTAGCCAGCATAATTCCTCACAAAAGCCGAGTTGTTTTAATGGGCACAGTGACCGGTGAGCTCGAGCATCTACATGCGCGAGAGGCACTGCGACAAACGGCACAACAGAACCACGAGCGATACAAGGCGACATTGTCGGATATCTGGCGCACGCCCACAATGGGAAGTCTGAGCAGAGACAATATGCAGCATACGTTCCATGCATTCGAAGCTCTTGAGTTGCCAGAGAAACAGCGGGCGCTGGATCTCTTGCACAAACTGAGTAAAGATGAGGGCGTGCGGCAGATTATGGTCACCAGGCAGTATTCCGTCGGCACATTGCGCGAGCTTCACCCGTTTGAGCGCACCATTCTCGGGTACAATAGGAACCGCGGCGAGGTTATTGCGCTGAGGCTGCGCACGGATGATTTGGAGGGTTTTCGCCAGTACGAGAGTGTCAGGGATGTCCTGATGCATGAGCTGGCGCATATGGTTTGGGACGAGCACGATGAGCGGTTCCATAGGCTCAATAGGGAGCTGTGCAAGGAGGTTGTCGAGCTCAATTGGCAGCTGCGTGGGCAGAGGGTCGGTGGACAGGCGCCGAGGGTGTACGAGCCGCCGAGGCCGGAGGATGCTGAGCTTGTGGATGGCGGGTCGCTTGGGAGCGCTGGCTTTGTGCTGGGCGGCAAGGCACCTAGCCAGGGAGAGGAGGATGGCCAAAATAGCAGCCCTGATAGTCACCGTGACTTGGCGTACAAGGCCTGGGAGAAGCGGTCCCGAAAGAATTAGGTTTTGGTTTCGGCACAATCAATGAACAAAGAGAAAGATACTTGTGTATATTCAACAAAATAGAAGCGAAAAAAGTGCTGGGTTTAGGTGGCCTTTTTGGCAGCCTTTTTGGCAGACTTTAGCATAATAAAGGACAAGAAGCCAAAGATGGCAGTGACGCCGACAATGAGGAGGAACACGGGAAGCGCAATGGCGTACCACTGCGGAGGGAACAGCACGCGTGCCGGGTGGTCTTCGTCGACAAAGGGGATAATGAGCGTCCAGATGGAGTAGTATGTGAATACGAGCGAGCCAATTCCGAGGAGAGCTGCTCCCACCGCCTTGTCGTGAATCTGAGTCATTTTAATAATGTAGAAGGGAAGGGAAATGCTCGTCGTCGTGATGTGGTTGTGGAAAAAGTAGAGATAGAAAGGATAAATACGTGCGGGAATTAAAAGTGTTAGGGAAAAGGGGGCAATTGAATTGTAAAAGAAAAAGAGAGAAAATGTGCCTTATGTTTTCTTGTTTCCTTTTTGGCTTCAGCATGTATGCCTACTGACTGGCATTCACTTACTTGATTTTGAGACCGAGCTTTTGATGAGGGAATTGGAGATCAGCCCCCCCTTTTTTATTTGTGTGGAGCCAAAGAATGTTTTTTATTTTTCCTTCTTTTTCCCTCCCCCACGAATTTACTTACAACATATTTATTATTCACAATGTCTGCCGACAACTCTTTCAACGAACAGCAGAAGCAGCATATTCTTGACAATTTCATTGCGCAAGCCGGGCTCCAAAGCATTGCCGACGCAACCAAGGGCCACAAAACCATCGCCACGCGAGCCTTCAAGCGCGGCGACACCATACTCTCCATCCACCCGCTATTTAGCCTCCCGGTGCGCAAAAACGAAGACCACGATGATGACACACCGTCAGACCAACAAAACAAGCAGCAGCAAGAGACTCAGCCGCAGGATCGCTGTACACATTGCTTCAAAACACTGCCGCCTAAACGCCGGCCACGGTGCAGCCAATGCCACACGGCCTTGTATTGTTCCACGCGGTGCTTGGCTGACCACTGGAATGCACGGCATTATTTTGAGTGCGACCCGAAAAATGCCGAGAACAAGGGGGCTTTGGAAAAGGCAGAGGCGAAGATCAAGCCTGTGTACAGGCCGTATTTGCGCATGGCCGCAGGAGTCGCCCGGGTGCTGCAAAATATAAAGCAGCAGCAGCAGCAGGTGCCAGAGTGGCTTCGGGTGCAGGCGTTGGCGTGGGACCGGCTGATAAGCCACCGATCGGAGCACCCAAAGTACTTGCTCAAGCAGTACGCCGAAATCGCCAACCTCGTTCCCCAAGCACCCGGCTCCTTGGTTCCCCTGGACCCGGTGGACGCGCTGTGTCGCTTTGGCTGCAACAACTTTGCGGCGTTCGATGATTCCGGCGACCAGAATCTGCTGCAGAGCACCGGGCACTTATGCAGCCCCCTCGTGTCCCTGCTTTTGAACCACGCGTGCCTGCCCAATGCCTCCTTTGTGTACTCTGCGGGCGGCCGCCAAGTGGTGCGCGCCCTAAGGGATATAGCCGAGGGCGACGAAGTCACTTTGGCGTATATCGATGGGCTCAAGCCAAGATCGGAGAGGAGAAAGACGCTGGAGGCTGTGTATTTCTTCACGTGCCATTGCGAGAGGTGCGAGCTGTGTGGCTCGCCCAGAGCCCGCATGGACGCCCTAATGGACCGCTCCCCCCAGTCAGATAGCGCGGCACATGCGATTCCGCACAATCTGCCGACCGATTACGCACAGCCGCCCTGCGCCGACCCCTGGGTGACAGAGGTGACTCATGCTCTGCTCACCTTGCTGGCCAGCCGGTCGCGCCACACGCACGAGGCGAAACTCGAAACTCAAATGATCGATTCTGTCGAGTCACTCGACCAACGCGATCTATCGTTTGCTGCATACCGACACTGGCTCGAGTGCCAAGACGAGTGCCTCGAGCGGATCTCTACTGGTTCGGCCGATGAGGACGCGCACTGGCATTGGTCGTATGTGTCTGCACTGCATGTTTTGGCATTTTATGCTTTGGTGTATCCGCCCTTTCACCTGCTGGTCGGTAGGCAGTGCCTGTTGGTTGCGCAGCTGGCGTGGAACTCGTTG
Source organism: Kickxella alabastrina (assembly GCF_025024165.1). Taxonomy (NCBI): domain Eukaryota; kingdom Fungi; phylum Kickxellomycota; class Kickxellomycetes; order Kickxellales; family Kickxellaceae; genus Kickxella; species Kickxella alabastrina. The sequence continues at coordinate 12,023 of NW_026251603.1, forward strand.
CAGGGCTCGGACTCGCACAAGGTGAATGAGAAGCTGGGGCTGTCGGAGGGACTGGTGAGGAACCTGGCGATGGCGGCGCAGAACGTCTTGGAAGCCTCGGGCGATTTGGAGGAGGTCATGGGCGGGGCCTCGGCTACGGAGAAGAAGATTGCACTGCTGCTGAGCCAGATCGAGTATGCTTAAAGAAGTATGTGGTGGTGATTTATTAATCAATCAAATCCCCATTTAGCATTGCATTTGCATACAAGGACATTGTCCACGTGGTGAGTGGCGCACCTTGGGCAACCAACATACGCATGCGAATTGACTGAAAAATGGAGGCTTTCGTCTTTATCATTGTTAAATTGGTGCTTGTCGCTCGCTTTTCTTTATTCTGCCTTCATATTTTTTATCAAAATCACCTAAGCATATTTTATTACACTTAAATGCCATGTCTGGGTTTATCTTCAACGAGCTCCTCGACAAACTGCGCACCAGAGACACCAGCACCACACATTTCGGCAGCAAACTCGATCTCCGCGTAGCCACCGCCAACGCCCAAACCCGCACAATCACCTATGAATACGCAATAACCAGCGACGAAGTATACCGCGGATACCTCGCCAGCGGATGGCTCTCCACCGTAGTGGAGAACGCAACGGATCCGTTGATTTGCGCGGCAACGAGTAATGGCAATATGGTGACTTCGTCATTGACAGTTAATACGCTGGAGCCTGTGATGGCTGGTGTTGTTGTGGAGATTGTCTGTCGGTTGGTGTTGTTTGAAGGAAGGATGGTGCAGGCCGTGGTTACGTTTAGGGATGCGAGGAGGAGAAACATTGTTTATGCAGCTGGCGTGCACACGCTTATTTACAAGGAGGGACTTTCTGCCAGCGGTGGCGGTGCAAAGATTTAAAGGAAACAAGGGAGGATGGTTTACAGGATAGTGTACAATATGTGCATGTGTGCGTGCTGGTTTGCTGTGTCAATCCCTTAATATTGCAGCGCTGTTGCTTGTCTTTAATTTATTTTTAATGAGCAGCAAAGCAATTCTTTGCATCGCACTTATAATTATCTTTTAAAATATAACCAGGGACCATAAAATACTCTGACAAAATCAACCCCCCATGGACGCACAGTGCAACGAGTTTAAGCAGCACGTTATTGCTTTGGCGAGTGCCAAAAAGAGCCACTACTACTACACCGCCGAGCTTCCCACTACCGTCACACACGCGAGCAAGCTCGGGCGCACAATAACCGTGCAAATCACCATAACCGCATCGGAAATCACCAGCTCGGGCTGCATCGACGAAGGCCTTGTCAGCACTGTGGCAGATTACTGGACGTCGACGCTCATAAGTGCCGTTCACGAGGATAGGCCTGCGGTAACCACCTCGTTGACTGTGCAGGCACCCAAGGTCATTGCGCCTGGGACCAAGGTGGATGTCGTTTGTTTGGCGTCGGAGGGGTTGGAGATGCCGTATGCCTCAGCCAGGTTTGCTGATGCTGTGGATGCGAATAGGGTGTATGCGGTTGCGAGTCATACAAAGTTTTTCAAAAATATATCAAAATGAATAGAAAACATTTAAAGGCAACTAAATTTGGAATATGTAATACTTTTTTCACCCTTCATTTTTCCTTTTTCTTTTATAAATACTATTTATATATCCAGTAATATGAACATAATCAATAATTTTGGTTTCGACGACGGCACATCCATTCACAGCATGGATTTAGATCAAGGCATTCTAACGCTAGAAATGGCCATTACTCAAGAACACATCAATGTCGCCGGCACGCTCGATGAGGGCCTCGTAGCCACCCTGGCAGACAACCACACGAGTTATCTCCTCATGTCCCACTCTCTCATCAGGAACCCTGGGGGGATGCCCATTTCTGTCTCCTCTCGCTCAACGTCCAAGCGCTAGCTCCTATTGAGCCGAATACAAAGGTACATGTGGTATGCCGAGTGGGCAATGCAAACTTGGCCAAACTGCATGTCACAGTAATGTTTGTTGATGCTGAACGGCCCAGTGTCGTGTATGCTTGGGCTTCGCATACAAAACACTCAAAGGATATTTTGGGCTTTGCCAATTTCAAAGCAGCAAAGATGTAGATGCATGGCAGCAGAGTGTATTTACCAATATTGCCTCTCTCCCCCTCCCTCCATCTATCCACCACTCCCCCCTCCATGAAAATAGGAAGGTTTTTTATATATTTACAACAATCAAGAGTACTTTGAACGCAACCACCTTTACTCACTACGCAGTCACCCATGCTTGCATTTGCAGCACACAGGCAAGTTAACATTCATCCGTGTTTAAAAATAAAAATTCCGAACAATTTCCCAACACAAAAATGCAGCCTCTACATGTATATTAATGTGGCCACAATCCACTATTTGAATGGGGGAGGAAAAAAGTATTTCTAAGCAACAATGCGTGTACATTTAATATCTCCTCCCCCTCTGGCCTTCTCCCAACCACAAGAGAGAATAGACCCATCAACCATAAAGCAATAACCAGGTATTATTGGTTTATTCATGTCAATCGCAGATAAACAAAATTTTGGGGTTTATTTTTACAAAATACTGCTGCAACACGTCCCACCTCCCTTTTCTCTATTTTTAATCATCGCACGCCAATCCATCTAAACTGTTAATTTTTATATATTCGCCATGTCGTTCACAGCTCTGGAATCATACAACTATCCTGTTTCTGTCGACGAGCTCACCCGACGCGCACATGCCAGCACAAAGAGCTCCTCTCAGCCAACGTCAAGCTTACTACACCGCCCATCAGCCGCCTCCAACTCGTCTCCATCCAACCCACTGGCTCCAAAGACACCCGCATCACCGGTGCCGTCGTCACATACTGCCTCACAGTCGACCCTGCAGACTGCAACACCTGGGGCGCCATCCACGGAGGCTGCGTATTCACCCTCTGCAATGCTGTCGGAAAAATAACCACTGCTGTGGTTGCCTGTGGCGCTAAAACATTGTTTCCACCGATCTGATACCAATTATCTCGCGGGCGTTAGGGTCGGCCGCCACTGTGACCATCGAGATTGAGTGCTTGCGCGCCACAAAGTCAATTGCCTTCCTCCGTGGGTGCATCAAGGACAGCAACAGAAACACATGTTATATTTGCGTGCAAAACGTCAGTTTTCAGCTGTAGCAACAAAAAATAAAATTTACCAGTTTTGATTGCTATATTAATAATAGAAATTAACTCGTCGATATTGGATAGTCCAAAAAATAAAAAATTTGAATTGGAGGACCGGGGTATCGATCCCCGTACTTCACGCATGCGAAGCGCGCGCTCTGCCATTTGAGCTAGACCCCATCTCTCTTCCACTTCTTGTTTTTATTACAAAATTCCACGTGACAATCTGAAATTTTGCACTACTAAAAATGGATACCCCAGTTCTCGCGTCCAGTGCCCCCGACGGCACCGGCACCACGGCCCCCGCCGCTCCGACCACCGCCCCGAACCGCTGCCCCGCCATCCCACGACCCTGCGCCCCGCAACTGACCCCCTGCCAGCTCACCCTCCCGCCTGAGAGATCCGGAGAGCCGGCACCACCCAACGCTCCTACGCCCAGGTGCTCCCCCAGACATTGGCTCCGCCAACAGCTCTGCCAGCGGCACCACCATGCCCAGAGGCGCACCAGCTCGCAAGACCCAGCGCGAGCTCGAGCTTGAACTCTACCCGGCGCTGACTGTGCCCACCCTGTCGCTCCACATCCCCAATGGACGCCCCAAACAGATGATAGCAGCTGTTAGTCGCCATGTCTTCGAGAGCATGGACCTGCCTGGAAACCTGGATCCCCGGGACCCGCGCAACCCCATCAGCTCCTTTGCGTTCGAAAAACATGCAATTAACGTGGTGTTTAAAACATTAGACAACGTGGCAAGTATAATACCATTCCCTCTCATGTGGGAGGGAATGGAGTATAAATGGCACTCTAAACACGGCAGCATCTCTGTCCTCGCCCTCCTCGGCGCACCCACCACGGCCACGCCCTCAAAGCTGAAGGGAGCCCTGAAGGAATTTGGCATTTTCACCCATGTTGACTCACTATTGTGCGCAGGCTATGCAACTGGAAACTGGATTGGATTCTTCCACCCCAAGGCCGGTGCTAAGCCGCACCCAAAGACAATCCGCCTCAACTATACCACCCAGGACATCAGAATAGTGGACTTCTCAGACACAATCGAGTGTGCACACTGCGGACATGTTGACGTCTCGCCATGCAGCTGCACACAAGCCACCGGCCATTGTGTCAAGAGGCGCTGCAGAGCCCAAGGCCAACGCGCAGCACCCCGCCCAATCAACCACCACCGCCGACGCTAGCACCATGGAAGCAGATATCCCCAGCCCTATTGTCAGCGGCCAGCAGGCCACACAGCCACTCTCCACCGCAGCACCATGTGCTCATGAGCAGAGTGTGCAGCGCACGGCCCCCACCCCAAACAACAGCGATGAGATTGTGATTGACATGTCTGACGAGTACGAACAGCGACTCTGCCATGTCACAATCTGCAAGCACCAATACCCCCAGCCACCACACTGCCGCCTCACGCAACCATGTTGCTGCCACCAGCGCCGCAGTGAAGAGCCGCAAAGCATGCCCAACAGAGCCCCTGGCGCTCTCTGGCACCCAGCACCACTACACTACCCAAAGCGCAGCCCAGGCTGCCACTCCCACCCCCCTGACGGCAGCAGCACCAGAGGACGCCAATATGATGGACGTCAATGAGGTGCCAGCCACACATTATTAATGTGTGCTGCTGCAAACCCCCACCGCAATACAGCGACTCCCCCAGCGCCCCAAGTTGATCATGCCCGAGCTGACAACGAAGACGAAGGAAGAGCGCCACCCGAGAACCACCAGCCGCCCCAGTGCCCGGCGACGCCCCAAACCTAGCCACACCCCCGCCCGCGCCTCTGTCCGGAACAGACCGCGCAACACTGCAGAAACACCCACAGCAGCAGCAACCCTCCCACTCCCAGCCCTCAACCTGCTCTCGCAAAACCTGCGGGGCATGGGAATGGGAAGCCGCTCTGCCTCCTACACAGCTGAATGGACACGCTTTATCCGCCCTCACAGCCGCCCCTGCCCAACAACAACGACATCCAAAACGAAAATGCTGCAGCCGCCTCTGAGGCCACTGCACAACTGCCTACCGTGAATCCGTCGACCGGAAGCTCAAGCTAGCCGCCCTCCTTGCTACAACTGCGCCGCAGCACAACCGAGACACGCGATGCTGTGGACATAGCATTCCTACAGGAGTGCAATCAACGGCCTCACCCGAGGACCTTTTACGCTCACGATATCCAGAATACCAGACCTTTTCTGCACAGCCGGTCTGCCAATGAACATGACCGACACACAAACACCAAACATGACACAGCGATTCTTGTCCACCGACGGTGGGCATGGCCCATCTGGAACATGCAGTAGCTGCTCACGGGCAACCTTTGTCACTGTTCCGACCGAGGCCTGATCATTGTGTCCATACATGGCCCTTTGACGAGGTAGATCCTTCCACGACGGCATTGTCCACACCATCTCAACCTATGTCACCTGTGGCTGGATCCCTCTGATCGCCGGTGACTTCAACATAGCCCCACACCCAATTCGACCGCCAATCCACGACTGAACGCAGCCGCGAGACAGCCCACTATGACATAATCCCGATGTATGAGTCTGCCCTACGCTCTAACGATGCAGCCCACTTTCTAACACCACCACCACCGCCTGATGCCCCGCCACTGTCAACCAGAACCCGCGCACTGAATTGTTTACCTACAAACACCAGCGGCCCGATGGTTCCATAGCCTTTGTATCCGGATAGACCTGTTCATAGTCCCCACAACCATGCTGATGCGCGAAGGCGTCGCCTTTGACCTGCTCGAGTCGGGGGT
>NW_026251604.1:0-17917 GCF_025024165.1 Kickxella alabastrina
TTACCCTTGCGAGATTTAATCTTGCTTAGGCGGTCCATCAGCTTGGCACTGACCTTGCTGTCTAGCTCGATCTTGCCCATGTTCTTGCTAAAGTCATCCTCGCCTTCGGACTCGGACTCGCTAATGTCGCTATCCTTGATGCCCGCCAGGAGTGCGGCCTCGTCGATCTCGCTGTCGGATCCCTCGCTGTCCTCGTTGGCTGCCTCGATGTCTTCATCGTCACCGCTGATGTTGTCCTCCTCCTCCTCCTCATAGTCCTCTTCACCGCTGTCAGAGACATCTTCGATTGCAGAGTCGTCGGACATTTCGTAGATCGTCTCCTCGATATCTGAGCCATTATCCTCATCAATTTCGGAATCTGACATATCTTCGTCAATGGGGGCCTGTGTCACGGATCCCTTCTTCTTATTCGGCACGGCCTTCTGTATGGGCTTTGGCGCAGCCTTAAGGGCAATCTTAGGGGCAGCCTTAGGAGCAGCCTTAGGGGCAATCTTAGGGGCAGCCTTAGGAGCAGCCTTAGGGGCAGCCTTCTGTGCGTTCTTCTTGCCTGCGGTGTTGTTGCGTCCTGGTGCCATTATTTAATTTGAATATATGTACACTGTATGCGAATATATATTTATATGTGTGATTTTAGTAGGAAAAAATATGTTTAGAGAAGCACAACAAGGATGGCTGCTCAAATATGTAGAAATAATCATACATGCTTAGCACTTTTTTTTCTTTCTCCATTCATTTTTTTTAGAGTGAGTGAGGAAGAAAAAAAAACTCGACTGATGATTAAATCTTACTCGATTGACTATTAAATAATCAGCACCAGCAACGTTTTTGGGTTCAACTGAAATCGAGATCGTAATCCACTAATTTTCTGTTTACTTTTCATGCTTTCAAGCATTTACATGCCACAACAGCGTGTTGGTCATAAATTCATGAGGGCAAAAAGACGCACTGCAGGCACAAGTGTGATGGCAAAATAAAAATAATAAAAACAAGTTTGGTACGATTTTAAGCTAAACTATTTCATTTTTTAACTTTCAATTCCGTTTTCATTTTACATGTTTCTCTCATGTCCTAAATTATATTGCTGTGAATTCCTATTCTTAATTTATTTTTATTTTCACTCGCCGCACACTACTTCTTAAAACCGCTCTACGGAATGTCACCCTTTGGAGTTGAACATACACCCAGCGAGCAACAGAGCGCTCGGCCAGCGCGCCTGCCATACACTACTGCGGCCGCCGCCGGCAAACGGGGAAACATATCTTCCAAACTGTTTGACGCCCCTGGTGATGCTTTTGACGATATCGATGATTTGAGCGACATGGAGGGCATGAAGTTCAGCAACTCCGGCCGCCGAACCGATGCAAGTGCGCCCGCAGCTAGGGACAAAACCCCAGGGACGCAAAAGTTAGAATTATCTCATATTGAGAAGGCCGAGAGGTCGAACAACAGGAGGGGCGTTCGCGACTTGTCCTTTAACGAGCAGGCCTACACAGGACAGTCTAATTCAGACCAGCACAACCAGCAGCAGCCTAGAGACAATACACACGCATCGTCGAGCTACCGGTCTTATCAAGTGGACACTGACGCAGCGTCTACAACTACTTTGATAAAGAACCCATCGTCGGGCCAGTCGGGCAGCGCCGGGGTGGTCGCAGAGACACCGGCATATAAGCCACCTCCACACCCGATGCAAAGCTCCACAGCGTCCGCTCGCTGGAAGCACCGAGGCCGACTGGGACTGGCTAAGCCCAAGCGCGGAGACTCGGCCTTGCTATCCGATGATAACACACAGGGCGCCGATGGGGACGCTCCCGGAATGAAGGCTACAGATAGCTCGCACGACTCGCTGGATTTTATGAGCGGCCTTTCGAGCTCCATAAACAACAAGGCGTACGATAGATTTACCCGCTCCCCGCCACCCGTGCTCAACTCATCCTATGCAGGCAGCGTGGACTCGGAAAGCCACCGCAACTCGTTTCTGTCCATGGATGAGGGCAGCGCCGATATGGACAACACCTTTCATTTATCGCGGTCGCGGAGTAAAAACCAAAGTGTATCGAGTACGGGTTATGCGCCCATGCGCGGTTTGCAGAGCATGGCCGGTGACATGTTTGCTGGGAGCCGGTCTATGGATATCAGTGATGTGTCGATGAACAGCAACCCGAAGAGCCGCTCGCCGTCACCAAACTCCAAGAGCGCATCCAAGGTGTCCAGCAATGGCGGGATGGCATCTCGCTTGATGAATATGGATGAAGCGGGCAGTGCGGGTAAGAATTCGACTGATCCCCAGGCCCCCGATAGCGCCGAGTATAAGGGGACATCGGCCATGCATGGTGGTGATGCGGAGAGACGCCGGGAGATGTCTCCATTACTCAGTGGGCGACGGCGACAGATGGCATCGCCGTTGGCTTCGGCATCGGCGTCAGCAGAGAACATCAACCAGAGAGCCGCCTTGTCGACGTCACCCAGATCCTCCCGCATATCGCCAAACTACCCAATGAAGCCAATGGCCATGCAAGAGATGCGCTTGGCACCGCATGGCGAGTCGGCCGTGGATATGCCCGCGCGGTTCCAGCAGTACGAGAAGCGCATAAACGGGGACTTGCCACATTACATGTCCCTGCACGAACGGCCGCGGAACCAAGGGAATGCTCCTCGCGGTGCAGATTCTGGCGCTCCTCTGGTTGATAGCAATCGCAGTGGCACTATTTCCCCTGCTTACGCCGACCAGCATTTGATGATTATGCCCAAGGTCCAGCACCATCAGACGCTGCCATCCAGATCTGGTAATGTGGGGGACGATGGGCAGCATCCATCAAGCGCCTTTCCACAGCCGGTGCTTAGGGATGGAGGGCGGCCAGAGTATCCTGGTTCTGGCTACTCTTCGCCGAAACAGGTGCCAACACGCAGGCCGCCTGCTGAGAATAACTTTGAGGCCTTTCGAAAAAGTAGCCCGATACTGCAGCAGCAGCAGCAGCAACAGGCGGAGATTGATAATGGCGCTAATGCAGCTGGCTTGCGGAGCGATGAGCGGAATAGGCTGTCGAAGACCGAGACGCTGGTAGAGGACAAGGCTATTCTGCAAGAACAATATTTGTCTGCCCGGGTATTGGTGTCCCAGAAGCAACATCAACTGCAGCCGCGCCAGCCGCGCCACACGCCGCCCGAGATCCCAATGCATGGTTATCCGACGCCGCAGAACTCTCAATTGGAGCCTGTATCTGCACCTGTGTCCGCATCTAAGCCCTTGCCTCAACTCCACCAGCAGCAACAGCATCAACAACACCAACAACAGCCAGTGCAGGCTAGCCAGTCTGGCATGGATCCAAAGCGCAAGCTTGTCATCAACAACCGAGAGTACCAAAAAATCAGCATTACTGGGCGCGGTGGCAGCTCCAAGGTGTACAAGGCAATGTCGTCCAAGCATGAGATTCTGGCAATCAAACGCGTGTCGTTCTCGCGCGCTGACATGCAGTCCATCGCGGGCTACGTCAACGAAATTGTTCTTTTGCGCAAGTTTGAGGGCAACCCGTACATCATCCAGCTGTACGACGCCGAGATTAACAAGGAGCGCGGGCTGCTGCACATGGTGATGGAGCTGGGCGACACCGATCTGGCCAATGTGCTCAAGCGGCAGGGTGAAGTGGCACTGGGGATGAACACGATCCGGCTGTACTGGGAGCAGATGCTGCGCGCCGTCCAGGCGATCCACGACGAGCGGGTCGTTCACGCCGATCTCAAGCCGGCCAATTACTTGTTGGTCAAGGGGTCGCTTAAGCTCATCGACTTTGGCATTGCTAAGGCTATCGGCAACGACACGACCAACATACACCGAGAGAACCAGATCGGCACTGTCAACTACATGTCCCCCGAGGCTATCAAGGAGACCAACACAGATAACGGCAGGCGGATGATGAAGCTCGGGCGCGCTAGCGACATTTGGTCGCTTGGAATCATTCTGTACCAGATGTGCTACGGGCGCACACCCTTTGCGCAGCTGGCGCTATTCCAAAAGTTGGCGTCCATCCCCGACCCGAATTTCACCATCCCGTTTCCCAAGTTTATGGCCGGCTGCCAGCAGGTGGGAACGGATAAGGACCCCAACGCAGATTCGAACCCAAATAATTCCAGTGGCACGGAAAAGTTCCCGGTGCCACTAGATCTCCTGCGAGTGATGAAGAATTGCCTCCAGCGCGATCCCGACAGACGCATGACTATCCCCGACCTTTTGATTGACCCGCTTCTGTGTCCACGGGCGCTAGATGAATTGCTTCCACCAGCCATGTCGCAGATTATGACACTGCTAAAGCGCAACCCGCAGGTACTGGACCAGTGGGACGTGTCGGAGGCACAAAACGAAAAGGTGCTCAAGTCCTTAGTGCAAGCTCTGCACCAGCAAGAACAGCAAAAGTAATAGACAGCTTTTTTTAATATTTTTCTTAGTTTAATGTACCGTTAAATTTCTTTGCTACACACTGGTGATTTGAGTTGGTTAGTTGATTGGCTTTTTGGTTGGTTGATTGGTTGAACTACGTTTAATTTTTTATTGTCCCAAAGCCTTCACCCCTTTTTCGGTCTCTTTATATTTCAACCTTTTCTGCTCTTCAAACTTTCAAACTATAATTTGTCCAGTTCTTCATTTTAACAGCCAATTCGTTTCACAATGCGCAATCCTTACGACGAGCAGCAGACTCAAATTCTAGCCCGCATCACCAACAATGTTGTCAAACTAAACGACACTCTGCTCGAGCTCAACCAAAAGATTGAAGAGATAAACGAGATGAACAGCGACCTGGTGGCCTTTTCAAATATTTGGAACCACTACCAGCGTAACGCAAACCTGTATCTGGCCAGCACAAACAGCCTTGAACCCGCAAAAGCCAGGCGCTAGATATCCGCAAAAAAAGTGGCGGCTGCAGCGGGGTGCAAGCAAGCTATGGCAACGATGACTAAAATTATTCTGCCGATTGCGTGATGCGTGTCGCTCTTTTACCCAACATGAACAGGTGAGTGCTGCTTTTTTGCAGCGCGTGTCATTTGTCGATTTACCGCCTTCGTCTTTTTTTCGACCTGTTATTTTTATTCAATTGGATAGTTCAACCCACATTCCTCTTTCTCTTATTTTATTTTTTATTTTTACCTTATTTTCTGTACTAGTCACTTTTGACATTCACCAACCTTTTTTGAATAATAATAAATGCGGGCCTATTTTTACGACAACACTGACGCCGACCAGCGCGAGCTGCACGACTCTGGCATCCCTGTGAGCATCGAGAAGCTCAACAGCATCGGTGTATTCTACCGCCACCTTGATGGCAATTCCGAAGAGCAGCAGGCAGAGGTTGAGAAGCTGTGTATTGAGCGCTCATACAAGAACCGCGATGAAATTAACATTTCGCCGACATTGCTGCCCAACTATGAGGAGAAGATAAAGACGTTCTTCAGCGAGCATATCCACGAGGACGAGGAGATTCGCTTTATTATGCAAGGCTCAGGCTTTTTTGATGTTCGGGACAAGGAGGATAGATGGGTTCGCATTCTCGTCGAGGCTGGAGACTTGCTTATTGTGCCGCCGGGAATCTACCATCGGTTTACGTTGGACACGTCCAACTATATCAAGGCCATGCGCCTGTTTAAGGAGGATCCCAAGTGGACACCAATTAACCGCCCTGAAGCTGATAGCAACCCATTCCATTTGGATCATCTGAAGGCCATTGATGCATCTGGATGAGCATGCATTTTTTGAGTATATTTTCTTGCGCAATAAATATCATTATTTAACGATGGCCAGGTAAATATATAGACATATAATTCCTATATAATATTAAATTTCATCACGGCAAGTTGGAATATTAAATTTAGACATGTAACTATAACCAGATATAATTGCTAAAAAAAGCATTATCTAACTGCCCTGGTTGTACTTCATGCTCTCGACTAATTGTGAGAAGTGGCCGTTCTTGTCAGCGAGCAGCTTCTCGGGCGTGTCAAACTCTGTCTTCTGGCCGTGGACCATTACTAGAATGCGATCGCTGTCCATCACAATGCCCTCGATCCACGGTCTCTTGTCAGAATTTTTGTTATCCAGAGGCTTGACGTACTTCTCTGTTTGAGTATCAAGAGTATCGTCGATTTGGCCCGCACGAATAGCCGCCCAGACTTTGTCGTCAGTGTACTCGTTAGCCGGATCAAAATTGTCGCGTATAATACCCTTGAACAGTGCCGGGTCCTGCGGAATGATGACAATGCGTGATCGCAGGTCACGATAGCCGATGGTCGAATGTCAACGCTGTCGATGCTGATCTGGCCGTTGGCTGGCTCGACCAAGCGCATCAGCGCGTATGCGATTGAGCTCTTGCCTGCGCCCGTGCGCCCAACAATGCCAAGCTTCTCACCGCCTCGTGCTGAAAAGCTGAGCCCTTTGAGAACCAGATCCAACTCTGGGCGATAGCGCATGCTGTAATCGCAGAACTCAATTACCCCATTGTGCGGCCAACTGGGTTTTAACGTTGCACCATCACTGATCACCGATGCCTCGCGCTCCAGCTGCTCAGTATAAATGTAGTAGCGCAAAAGTGCCTGAATTTGGTTCTCAAACTTGCCGGAAATGTTATTTAGCGCGTTCACATGATGAAACACGTTTAGGGACAGCAAAGTCATTATCTCGATCTCTCCAGGAAGTACAGGAGCGGTAGTGTAAAGATGACGACGGATACTGAATAGCAAGATCCTGCTGTGGATGATCTCGACGCAAACGGTAGCCATCACCTTGCGCGAACTGTCCAATACACGAAAAATGTGGCCAAAATGTATTTCGCTGGAAAACCTAGTTCTTAATCGGTCCAGGTATACGTCGGCGCATCTGTGAATCCGAAGTAACAATTTGTGTTGAGATATCACTTCTGAGTAACTTAAGATATTATTATAAAGATACTGGTTTAGAATCCGCGGGAACCTATCTATATCTCTGAATAATATTTTGGACAGTGCAGTTAGGCCAGCTAGCAGCAAGCACAGCAGCAAAATTGTTGGCGAAAATCTTGTAGCCTGGATCATTGACGAGACTGCCAAGAAACTTTCAAACAAAATAGTATTTCACAGGGCCTTTGGAAGGTTTTTGGATATATAAACCCGACTAGCCATAAACATTTTCATCAGTTCAAAGGAAGAGAGAGTCTCTCGGCAAGTGTGAGTGGCAGTGAGAGAATACTGCTGATAAGCTGGCGACGCATTTTCTCTGCAACACGTTTGGTCCACAAAACCTTCCTGATCCACGCCTCAAAATAATTTAGCTGCATGCAAACAACTCCTACCAGCGCGTTGACAATTAAGTACCTGCTCATTGACTGGTGCATCGTGTTGGGATTGCTGTCGACCATGAGGCTGATTCGCAGGTTTTTGACGTAGTATATCGCATAGGCATTGGCAAGCTGGATCAAGGCCACAATAGCAACAGCCCCGTACCCACTGAGCTTGATAAACCTCTATAGCTGCCAAAGCTTGAACGGTGGATCCTTCAGCTCGGAGTGAATGGTAAACTTGCCAGATTCAGTGTCAGCGTTGCTGGTTGAAGCAGTTTCTGTCGACAAATCAGGGATGTGCTCATCTGTGTTGACAGCAGACACAAAACCAACCGGCTGCTGCTCAACGGCACCAGATGCTCGGCGTGGGTGACTAAAATACGCGTTTTATCGCCAATGATGCCGCCAGATGTCAAAATGCGCTCGACAATGAGGCGCTCGACCCGCGCATCGACAGCCGCAAGCAAGTCGTCAAATATGTAAACGTCCGCCTTTAGGTACAGCGCCCTCCAAAATAATTAGCAAAATAATTAGCAACAAAATACATATTCTACACCCTGCATATATTACATGTATGATACACGTTTGCTGTGAATATCCAATACTTACCTCGCTAGTTCCAGTCGCACCTTTTGGCCGCCAGACAGGTTAATGCCATTGTGGCCAATCTCTGACAGATCACCAGCTGCAAACTGCTTGAAATCTTCGGACAGAGCGCAGGCTTCCGGCACCTGGTGCATCCATTCCTCGTCGTACTCAGCGCCCATGAGCACGTTCTCGCGGAATCTGTTGTTTATAATGTACGGTTCCTGGCTGACATAGCCAATATTACCACATACGCGGCCATGTCCACCGATCATGGGAATCTCGCCGCACAGCCCTGAAAGGAGTGACGACTTTCCACCGCCAATGCGTCCGATTATCGTTACAAACTCGCCAGCCTTGACTCTCAGCGTGATCGGATCGAGTGTAAATTTGTTCTCGCCCCAGCTGAAAGCACAGTTGTCAAGTTCCACCACAACACCGTCCTTGGATGTCTCTGACACATGTGCAATGGATTTGGTATGTTGAGCATCAACAAGTGTCTGCATAAAAGCCACACCCTCTTTGATGTTGATAAGTGCCTGTCCAGTAGTACCAATTGTTTTGGCAAATCCAATGAGCGAGTCGATCGAGTCCACTAGCAGCGCAACACTGGCATACGGCATTGGATCACTGGACATGCTGAAGAAGATGATGATTGTCAGCGCCGTGGAAATCTGCGAAACCGAGGACCCGACAACCTTGATGATATACTCCAACACATACCAGAATACTGGCAGTGTGTATTCCGGCAAATCTAACTACGACATAGCGCCCATGAATGTATTCTCCCAGGCATAGAACTTGATTGTGCAGGTGTTGCTAGATATGCTGAAGTATTCTTCCTGAAACCTGGACATCTTGGTCATTCCGTTCAGCCTTTTCAGATGCTTAAGCTTTGCAAATACCAGATAGGCGAGTAGCTGGTGGCCAAGTGCAATTGCAACTGGAATGACGGCACACCAACCGATATGTCGAGATATGATCCAAACATTGAAAATATAAGTGAGAGTCAACCTGAAGGTACTCAGAAGGTTGTCTATTTTTGCTGAGATACTATAAGCTATATTTAAAATATGTGAGTATGAGGGGAATTTGCAATATGCTGTAATGTACAACTCTTGCACCTTAAAATATAAAACCACAAGCATTTTTCAAATAGCAACTTGTATAATTTAAAAATGTATCCATCAGCAAGAGTGGTGAGCAATAAGCAGCTGCCAGGCAACGAGCAGAATGGCCAAGCTCAAGTAGTCGATTTCATTTGAACTGCCAATGGTTGCAAGAATGCTAACAAACAGGAGCCAGCGCCAATAAGTAGCCACTTTGATTGATTAAATATTTTTCGTTCTAAACGCACTGATTCAACAAAAGATTCAGCATGGTTCTATTTAGAAGACCTCTACGTTGGGTCAGACACTGCTTTTTTGATGTGCTTGCTAAACTCGTTCTCAAATTTGTGGTCGCACAAATTATCAGTGGAAAGGCAACTACTGCGCGCGAGCCTGGCAAGAGTAAACCCATTGAGGGCGCACATGCCCTTGAGATGTAACAAAATGGTGGTTTTCAACTGCGAATCCAGCACATACCATGCAAGCCAAAGGTGAATGGCTGTGCTGGTTGCAGTTGCCAGCAGGGTCATCAGCAGCGGCGACTGGGCAAGTCAGTAAAGCCTGGCCACATAAAGGCAAGCGAGCGCATTGCTGCTGCTGGTGCTCAAATGGTTCTATAAAAACGTGTAGTTTCGACGAGCTAATAAGCAACAATTAAAAGTGAATAATGAGGTGGTGAAAGAATGAGAAGAAAATGTAGGTTAACTTGAGCAGGGTATTTTTATTCTGGTTTTTTGGCACAATGACTTAGTGCAGCTCTTATTATAAAATAACTTTATGTTGAAATACATAAGCTTAATTTTTTTGATAATCTGATACTCGAATGTCACCATTTCTTGCCAAAGTTTTTTCGGGAGTAATTAAGCAAGCACCTGCAGGGTTTGTTTTTATTACCGCCAAAAAACTACACCTAAATAAACAAGCAACTGTAAAAACATCTTATTAAAAATAAACTTAGCGTTCTTGCATAGCAATTCATGTATATTCACCCTAAACACCAACAACCAACAACCAACAACCAAATTTCTATTATTGTCGGTGTCTAAGACAACGTGAAATATTGAATTTGTAAATAATAGTTATTTTTATACTTTTATTAATGTGTTGCTTCTGCATTTGTATACTTGAACCTAACATAAAACGCATGTCTCTCTTTTAACAAAAGAAAATACATCTGACCAGCAAGACTTTTATATATTTGCACAACCAATCAGGACTGCGAATTTACACTGTTGACTGCAAATACCTAAGACTGCAATTGCTATTGCAAATTGTAATTTATGCAAATACACACAAAGTCAGTTTACAATATAAATGTGTATATACTGCACACTAAAGAGCATAGGCAAATATGGTCGAATACACAAAATAATTTTGATATTATTATTTACTTTTAAACATCTCAACTGCCTTAATATTTAAAGATGTATTATAAATATAACAGCTTTTAGAATAATACACATTTGTCGATTACATTTTAGTACCAGCAAATATTCAAATCCAATGGTGAGGCAATGCACATATAATAATTGTTGTATTACTAATATTAGTTGGAGAATCATTGACAACATTATATTAAACTTATTGCAATACTTTATTAATAATATTTTGAGATTTATAACTAATCCAATAACTAATTATGCTTATTGTTACTTAATACACATGTTTGGTAGCTTCACAGCTGTGCTGAGTTGTTTTATATAATAATTTAAAAGAGAGAAAATGTATTTATTAAGCGAGATATAAAACAAGCAAAAAAAACTAAAGTTGATGAATAAGACTAATTCTCTACCATGCCACCTTGCCTGGTATGGGCTTTATTGTAGATATGGATACATGCCCCTATAACAAAAATTATTTTAGAGGCGGCGAGGTTTGGAGTTCCTCAGACCTGGGTCTAATTGCCTGGTGATGGAAGTGTCCACCAAGAATGTTAGTAAAACTTATAAACCCGAACACTTGATCTGCTAACTAGAGCGCCAATTGTGGCCAGATAGCTAGCGTGCATATCTGCCGTCCTCATTGCCCTTGCTCACCGCTAATTATGTAGTACATTGTTTCTGTCTTGTCGCGGATTTGGTAGTCGGGGTGTTTGTTGAGATTGGAGTTCTCATCAACAATTGGCATTTCTCAGGCGTGAAGGATCCCCTCATTTTCCGTTCAATCTGTAGGTTGCACCGTCCATTGTACCAGTTGTGCTGTTTGTCTATAATCTTATTTACAAACACCGTTGCTTGTTTCTGCGTGACTCCCTTGAAGTTTCTTGACCAGCGTTGTGTACATGTACTCTGTCAGCTCCTGCCGGCCGCGCCTCATATCCAGGTCTAGCTTCTTGTCCTGGTAACGGACGTCCACACGCTCCCTGAGTTCCTCCAATATGTCATGTGTTTGTCTTAGATACACCTGAAGTCTGTTGTCCGTCTCAGCCGCGAGGTCCGACAGCTGGGGTCCCAAAATTGAAAAATTGAAAAATTGTGGGCAATATATTTTTTTGGCCCACAACTGCCACAGGTTTTGCCAATCGTACTGGCAATCATGAAACCCCCTCCCATTTTTTTCTGCGGCAGTCATTTTCTCACCCTTCATAAATCCAATAACTCGTCACCTTATAATTATACTCTTCCAATCATTTATTTTATTTCACAAACCCCTCCAAAAAAATATACAAAACATAACTATGAGCGCGATACCAAAACATGTATCCTCCATGGCTCCTCGCAGTATGCCAACAGGACAACGCAACGTTGTCAGATCCAACGATTCGGCCTCATTATGGAACTGTACCCTTTCCCCAGGATGGAGTCTGGACGAAGTGCAAGTTTTGCGCAAAGCCCTAATGAAATTTGGTGTCGGAAACTGGATGAAAATCATAGAATCTGAATGCCTCCCAGGAAAAACCATCGCCCAAATGAACCTACAGACACAGAGAATGTTAGGGCAACAGAGCACGGCCGAGTTTAATGGCTTACATATTGATGCGTTTGAGGTTGGCGAGCTTAATTCGAAAAAGCAGGGTGCGGATATTAAGCGCAAGAATAATAGTATTGTTAATACCGGTGGCAAGCTGACCAGGGATGAGGTTGAGAAGAGGAGGAATGTGCATAGGGAGGCATTCGAGGTGGCAGAGGAGGTGTGGACGAGTATTGTGTTGCTCAAGCTGGATAACCCGTTGCTGCTGCTGGACAGGAAGCGTGAGGAGCTTAAGGGGTTGAAGGCTGAGCTGCAGGATGTGCTTGATCAGATATTGGCTTTGGAGAATAGCCGGGATGATGACAAGGACGACAATCAAAATACCTTCTTGGGTTCAGGTTCAAAGCGCCAGCGTGAATAGAAAATTTTTGGCATCTGCTAATTTATAAATATCAAAAGTACATATGCATTTCCTTTATCGACTTTAGCTAAATTAATAAGGCGAATAGGTGAATAGGTGAATATGCATGGCTAAGAGCATTAATGTTTTTTAGGCTGGGGAGGGGAACGACATAGTGGCGCGTGCACCCCTCACAGCGAGTGTGAAGTGATTGAGCTCGCATGCAATATTTGCAAGTAAAAAACTATCATTCGGATTTGGAAGAAAAAAGTGCAAGAGCAATTGTGTGTGTATTTATTTTAAAAATGAAGTATGAGAAAATAAAAAGCAATGCAATGCATGAGCGCAAGAGTGCAAGTGCAGAAATATCTGAATTTGAACTGGGTTTAAAAATGTTTTAAGAGAAGCAATTGCGGAGTGCCTGAACTTGCGTGTCACTCAATAGTTGTATCTTAAATCCTCCCATGTGTATTGAGGGCTCTGATGCTGCTGGTGGTGCTGCTGATGTTGTTGCTGCTGATAGTGTTGCTGCTGATAGTGTTGCTGCTGTTGTTGTTGCTGCTGATATGGGGTGTGACTCGGGTACGCATCGTGGGATGTGTATTCCGAGGGCGTTGGCGACCCAGAGCGATACGATGTGGAAGAATAAACCGACCGCGAGTTGTCCTCATACAATGGAGAGCTAGGCCTGGTGCGGTTAATATTGTATCTCGAGGGACCAGGGCCATTTCCAAAATCAAACGATACATGGCGAGCTGAATACGCAGGCGGCTGCGATGCGGAATTCATATTGTAGTTGGACTGCTGGGCATAGCTCTGCTGATGGTACTGTTGCTGGTAGTTCTGCTCCTGTAGCTCCCGCTGAAGAGGGGGAGGGGAGTAGTATTGCTGTGGTGGTGGTGGCGATGGCGACCGATGCGGCAAGGAGTGGTAGCTTGCGCCTGGAATGACAAATCCGCCCGGTGAGCTGGGCGAGGCAGGCCGCGCCGACTGGTATGTGCTACTCCAGCTTATCTGGCGATGCTGCTGGGCCACATTAGGGTCGACAAAGCCCATTGGGGACGGGCCCCAGCCTCCCGAGCTGGCATTGCTGTTGTGCGACGTCATTGGCAAGATGAAGCCGCCGGGGTCTCCAGGCATAAACTGGCCGCCGCTGCTGTCACTATCATACTGGTGCTGGTTATGTCGCCGTTGCGAGGATAGGTCCATAGACTGTGCGTAATCGGAATGGTACATTGCTGTTTTCTGTGTATAGGCAGGTTATTAAAAAGAGAGAGGGGGGATGGACGGATTGGGGATTTTGAGATAAATATTTGTTGAAATGTAAAAAAGTTTTAAAAAGAAAAGACATTTGCAAGGCAGGTTGGAGATAACTTCAATGTCTTTTTATAGGCGTCGACGCTGCCTCCGCCTGCCGCCACCTCCATTTTGAAAAATTGAATAAAGGCGGAAAGGTCCGATGGCTGGTAAAAAAATAGTTTCCATTGAATAAATAGGGAAACAATCAAGAGAAAAGATCTATCAGAAAATCGCAAAATGGATAAGCTGAAACCTCCCGCCACTATCTCTCAATACAAATGATGTAATGTGCCTTTGGAAGCAGAAAGAGAGCAAAAAGCGCAAATCAAAACGGATCTTGTGCCGCAGCAGCAGCAAAATAAAATTTACAGAGAACACTAAATGTAGGTATGGAAAAATTACGGTCATAAGAATTGACGTATGTATGCGTGCTTGCATTTTTTTATTTTCCGAGTGTGAACAAAAATTTTTTATTAGCCTTCTTATATGTCACCAAAAGAAAATCCCAGGGCACATGAAAAACGGTCAAGTTGGTCAGACACGTATCATATGTTCAACAATATTTTCTTTGATGTTCTGGAAGACACTGATCTCCAGACACGCTCTCTGCTACGCGTTAGAAATGCGTAAATAAAGCTGTATAAAATGGTAAATCTTTGGTCAACAGACTTTATATTTTTTATTGCCCTTATTTGCCTTATTTATGTTGGTTTGAATCTGATTATGCTGAGTATACAGCCACTACTCAGTGTAAAAGGGTTGGCCTTGCATAAATACACTTACACTTTTATTTATTGTTTGATTGTTTGATTTTGTTCAGTTGATCATTTGACGTTCAGAAGCAAAGAAAATCATTAAATTTGTCCGCTCGAATTTGCAACATGTGTTTGCCGTGCAGGCGAATGACACCTACAAGCCGTATTCTCCGGCATAATTTGCGACATATTCTCCAAAAAATGGGACATTTTGCTTTTTTTTATCGATAAACGAAAATAAGAATACTTGATGGTGACGATAAAATGAAAAACAATAATTTAACTTGGAAAAATTTAAAAATATTTAATCTACAACACACAACACAAAGTAATCAATGGCCTTTTCCTCCTTTCCTCCACGCACAAAGATCATGTTTTTGGTTTTGACGCTGACCATTCCGCCGTAATCACGGCCATCAACAGTAGTTGATGCAGCGTAAATGGGCTCGCTCTTCTTATCCTGGCCACAGACATAGGGTTTTCCGCCAACAACAGCTTTGAAGGTGAATTTGCCTTGAATAGGAATCCATTTGAAGGCGGTTACCGATCCGCATAAAATCTCGTAATCGCGGAACAAGACGGCTCTGCCGTTGCACGGTGCAACCAACCCGCCCTTGGATGCAATGGCCATTCCGACTTGTACGCTGTCTTTATATGTGGCGCGGCCGATGTAAATGTTCCCGTTCTTGTATGTACCGCTGCGTATCGCGTCAGTTGGAATATGGTGCTTTGTTCTACATAAATTTTGTACTCAGCTAAGATAAGGCATTGTTAGTTTTTTGCTCGAACGTGCGCAGTTGAAATAATGTGCTAGTTCGAAAATATGGAAATAAGAGGTGCCTCAAGACTGGCACGTGCATATGTAGCATTTGCCGCCATGCATAGCCGCAGCCTTTAGGTCAAAGGATGTGTGAATTTATAAATATGGCTGTGCGCGTCATATATTAAAATATCTTTATTTTTGTCGGGAAAAAAATTAGTGGAATCGGCGCGAGAAATTATCGTGATAGCCCTGAAATAGAGAGAAAGAGAGGGAAAGAGAGAGAAAGAGAGGGACGGAAAGGGACGGAGAGGGACGGAAGAGTAAAACAGAATGTTTTACCAAGGAATTGGAATAGGAGGGAATGGAAATTAAGTATAATGAAAGAAGAAACGTTGTGCTTACGATTTGTTCACTGGTTCCCAGCGAGTGCTGCTATTTTGTTTCTTCGGGTATATGCTTGGGCGAATAGTCGGAAGCTGGGGGGAAGTTGCCGTTGGAGGCGGTCTCTGTTGCTGCTGCTGCAGCTGCGGCGGCCTCTGTTGCTGGTTAGCGCCCATCCCGGGCGTGCTGGAGTTCATCAAAGGAGGCCTCTGCTGCTGATTTCCATAGCTACCCATATTGGGTGCGCTGGAATTCATCGGCGGCCGCTGGGAGGAAGAGATATCTGTAGAAGGGGGAAGGTTGGGCCTTTGCTGCTGATTCTGCTGTAGCGGCGACGGACCAAAGTTACTACTAGGGTTACCACCATATCCGCCAGGGCTGCCGTATCCGCCTGGACCGCCAGGGCCTCCATATCCGCCCGGGCTACCAAATCCACCAGAACCGCCAGGAGGACCACTCATCGGAGGGTAAGGCCCGTTGTTAAAGGCACCAGGTTCTCCACCATAGCCACCAAAACCGCCAGGACCTCCACCGAATCCACCTTGGAACCCACCAGGCCCACTCTGGAATCCGCCGGGCCCTGGAGGGTATCCGCCAGATACAGGAGGGTATCCGCCAGATACAGGAGGGTATCCGCTGCCGTAGCTGCCTCGGTGAGCTGGAGGATAGCCGCTGCCACTACCACCAAATCCCGGAATGGCAAAACCGCCAGGCTCTCCAGACTGAATAGGACTGCTAAAGGCGCCTCCAAAGGGTGGTGCATCGGGCATGCTGAATCGCTTGTTGCCGGCACCAACCGACGGGTTGTTTATATCCGAGTGGTTGTTGGGCCGTGCATTTGGTCCGGCGCCGATGGTGACGCTGGGCCCCGCACGGTCGCTGTTCTGGGGCGGATAGCCGTTGTATCCGCCTCCCATCGAACGGTCGGTTGTATCCTGGGGCGGATAGCCACCGTAGTAGTTGCCATTCGGAGGGTACATGTTTGTATTTTGCCGCAAATGAAAGAGGTGTAAAAATTAATTAAAAAAATTTTGGAAGAAAAAAGGGAAAGTGTGGAACGCAGTAATGAGAAGAGTTTATATAATACTTCTTACAAACTATAAAAAATATTATTTAAAAGGATTTTTTTATAAAAAGTGAAAGACAGGCTTTGTGCAATAAGAAAATAAAAGAAAAAGGATGTGAGAATTGAAGTGTGCAAAAAAAGGGGCGGGAGCGAGACTCGAACCCTTTATATACGATTTTCAATTCCATTCCCCTCAACTGAAGATTGGGGATTGGTGTGACGAACATGACGACAAACACAAGGTATTCCGTTGGAAGCAAGGGGCGAGGCACATGTTTGATTTGTCAAGCGAGCAAAAATAAAAATAAAAAATAATTGCTCGGTAGTCATGAAGCGTTAATTTTGCTCGAGGTGGGTGTTTTTACAATTGTTTCTTCCCTAGTTCAAAGTCTTCTAAAAGGCGCCTTTTTTTATTGGCAAAAGAAAATGGAAAAATGGAAATTTCCATGTGCCTTTCTGGCGCTGTTCGATACCCTACCAAAAGCTGCACAAACCAAGCCATTTACAGCCGCTTTGATTATTACCCCCATTTATTGGATTGGAAATTAAACAGGAGTGTGGGCGGGCGGGCGGATTTCAGGAAGTCATTGTTACTAATGTGGCTGAGGGCAACTCACATTGCTGGAAAAGAGTGAAGAAAGGGTAGCAGTTAGAACATTCCAAACTACAATGCTCCGTTTACATGTTGACGACTTGCAGTACAGCCATGACCCAGCTGCTGGATATCGGTCTGCGTTTTTTATTTTCTCGCCGAATATGCGCTTGGTGGCTGCGGATGCGGCGTTATGCCTAAAAATAGAGCGAACAGTGCACGCCCACCTAATTGCCTGGTCTGGTGCATATCCCGTGACTGCTATGCTCAAGTAAGAGTGATAAGAAGCAAATTACACGCTCG
Organism: Kickxella alabastrina; assembly: GCF_025024165.1. Lineage (NCBI taxonomy): Eukaryota > Fungi > Kickxellomycota > Kickxellomycetes > Kickxellales > Kickxellaceae > Kickxella > Kickxella alabastrina. Next base: position 17,465 of record NW_026251604.1, read on the forward strand.
CATCGCCTCTTTTTCCTGGCTGCTAATTCCACTCATTGCTGATCCAGTGATTTGATTGATGGGGATTGGGCGGAATAGGGGTTGCGCGCCAAACAAAAAATGCCCGTTGTGCGAAAGAGTGCGATTTGGGTTCCTGAATGCAAGCATTTCGAAATTTAATTATTTTTGAATTTGTGCTCATCTCGTTTTATTTTTACACTCAGCTTCTTTCAATTACACACACAAGCTCTATTTTATTTTCTTTAATTGACGGCTTTTTCGAAAATGGCGAACCCCAGCAATGTGTTGGTCATGGACCTGGGCACGGGTTTCGTGAAGGTGGGCCACTCGGGAACGAATTTCCCAGCACACGTTTTTCCATCTGTAGTCGGACGGCCAATGCTGCGGGCTGAAGAGGCGACCACAGTGGCCGACGTGCCCTATGAGATTAAGGACATTAACGTGGGCGACGAA
>NW_026251605.1:0-17859 GCF_025024165.1 Kickxella alabastrina
GTGTCATTGTTGTTTAATGATCTACTTGCCACCGCCACTCTCTACGTAGAGACACTTTCTTATTTTCTCCCTACTATTTTCTCTTTCCTGATGCTGTAATATGACTGAAACATTTTATGACAACCACAACACAATGCAAGTGATCGAGTGCACATTTTATTTTTCTTTGGACAGCACAGCTTGAAATTAATTTGCATCATTCATTTTTTCCACATGATGACACTCTTGGCTTCTAATTTTTATTTGTAGAAAGAAATGCTTTTAAAACAGCTTGATATTCACATGTGTATTTGGCTTTACATCAAGGCGTCGTCCTAATGGCGTGCTTTTTACATTGTAAATTTTTTTACCAACCCTTTTAAATATTTCTTGCTTTTTTCTTTTTAAATTTTCTTTCAGTCGCCTTTTTGGCAATTCATGCCTGACTTTTAGTTTGTGTGTGTGTGCTACTCGCGCGCCATTACCCATGCTCATAAACAGCAGGTTTGTTGGTTGCTCTTTATGTTGTTTTCTTTATTTCCCAGTTTTTTTAATTTTCAATTTATAATATTATTTTCACCCTTTATTTACAGGCATTCCTTAACCATAAGGTATGCACAACAATTACCAGTTCTCGCCCCTGTATAATGGGCCTCGCTCACCAAACAATGGTCCGATAGAAAATGCAGCGGCACGCGGTAAAAACACGGCACAAGTGACGCCTCCAAACCCCATATTACCGCAAAGAAACTGGCAGTCACCACAGGAGCAGTACCCACAACAAGCACACGCAATTCAGTATGGTCAGAGCTCGGGTAACCCGGAAATCTACAGACAAAACAAGCAACTCCAAAACGCACCGCCTCCTCCTCCTCTTCCTCCACTGCCACAGATTCCAGCGCACTATTATTCCCTCCCAGCAGCAAATCAAAAACAAAATGATAATGGCGTTTACCCTAGCTTGCACAGGAAAAGAGAGCAGACAGTTAATGGATATACAATCAAGAAAGCACTTGGTAAAGGCGCCTATAGCAAGGTTTACTTAGCCGAGCACTCAGTCACTAAACAGATAGTTGCCCTGAAATATATCAAGCCAAACCCAAATTTAAGCGATAGTTTGGAGATGCAGAACGCCCGTATTCAGAGCGAGGCCATTTTGCTTTCTCGCCTCTACCACCCAAATATTGTGCGCATGTATGATGTATTTCAAAACCGGAAGGCTACTATAATAGTTATGGACCACTACAGCAAGGGTCAATTTTTGGATTATGTTCGTGAGCACGGGCGTCTGCACGAAAATAATGCCCGTAGCTTTTTCCGCCAGATTGTCAGCGCCATGGACTATATCCACAAAAACTGCATTGTCCACCGCGACCTCAAGCTGGAAAACATTATGCTTAACCACGATAATATGATTCGCATTATTGACTTTGGATTTGCAAACACATATAGTTGGGACAAGCAGCTGTCGACATTTTGCGGCTCTCCGCTATTTGTTTCGCCAGAGATTGTAAATGGTGTTAGGTACACGGGCCCCGAAGTTGACATTTGGAGCATGGGTGTCATTCTCTATTTTATGCTTTGTGGCAACACACCATTCGAGGCTGGTTCCAAAGAAGATATTTTTAACAAAATTGCCCAAGGAAGATTCAGCATGCCATCTTATCTCAGCAGAGAGGCTCGGCATTTAATTAGGCAAATGTTGACTGTGAACCCCAAGTATCGCATCACAATGAAGGGAATTATAGAGCATCCTTGGACAAACAAGGATTATAACACGCCCATCAACAATCACTTACCGTTTCGCCCTTCTGTAGTATTGCATCCTAATAAGGAATCCTTGAAGAAAATGAGAACACTCAAATACAATCCCGAAGCAGTCATTGCTGACTTGGCGTGCAGCAATAAGAGACACACACCAGCTGTGTGTATGTACCATCTCATCGAGGAAGCACGCCGTCGCAATGAAAGCAGAAAATCACTCAAAAGCAACAATGCTACTTTGAACAGGCCAAATAACCACACAATGGCAAACAGTGAAAGTAATTCATTGTCCCCATTACCGCCCCCTTATGTAGCAGAAAACACAACTTATAGCACACCCAGTAACCAGTTAAGACAAGAATTTCCGACTGCAATTTCCAATCAACACAATCGCGTAATGCCATATGGGGAACCAAATAACAACACCATTTCGTCGCAATTGCCACAACCTGTAGTGGGAAACAGCACCCCTTGTCGCTGTAAATGTAAAAATGGGACTCCCCCAACTATTAAAGAGAACAACCCAACACCGTATGCACAAAATTATGCCCGCCAGGACCGTGGTTTGGGTACTGGCAACAATGTACCAATGCAGATGCTGAGCCCGCCCGATTTACATTATTTTGGTCAAACCAATCCAAACAGCATTCAGAAGGTCAACAGCAACTCAACCACAACAAATGAACCAGCAAATGAATTTGGTGGTGACAAAAATGTATCCAATCCTGCAGAAATAACATTCGGCTGGTTACCCGACTCGATAGCCGTTCACAAATATCGCCAAAATAATGATGGAGACATGCCGCCTCCGTTACGACAGACGCGGACTCTTGCCGAAAATAGGAGCAAGCCTGTGGACACACACCAAGCATTCCCTCGTCGATCTAGCTATACTCCGCTGCCTTATATAGTGGAGAATTTTGGAAAAGACCAATAGGTATCTTGTTTTACGCACATAATTTTTCTTTTTAAATATTCATTTTTTGGTTTCTAATCACAAAGCGTAACAGCATAAATATAAAATATATGCAATACACAAAATCAGCTTTTTAAACTTTTCAAACAATCTGTATGCCCTAAACAAATATTAAATTGTTGGTAGCATTACCACCTAAAAAAATAATACTTTTGAATATGATATTTCACTATGTCTGCAATATTAACAGTTGACTTTAGCTCATTAAATCAGGCGTTGATAGTTAAGAGGTATAATTGATGCCTTCCAAGCATTAGTCCCGGGTTCGATTCCCGGTCATCGCATAACTTTTGCTTTTTTAATTGTGTATTTATTGAAATTTAGCCCAATTTTTTGCCTTTTTTTTGTTTACACGGTGCTTTGTTTTATTCAACTATTCGATAGATTTTTGAATATGACGTCACCTGTTAAGCCCCTTCAAATCCAATGGTGGCTCAACTAAATGGCCTTTACAAGCTATACGTCAGCTGCTATGTCTGGAAGACAATGCTCAAGCAGGGTTGCCTACATATATTTAAATTTTAAGGTGTAGTACGGCATGATCAGCTGCTGGTATTGTTGCAATTCCATTTCTGTTTTGATGTGGTCACTGGGTAATGTATGAAAGATGATTTACGAAAATAATAAATGAAGTGACCACCTTCAAATAGTGCGACCTAAATTTAATAATATATGCACGTTCTCATGCTCAGTTTTATTGGGTATTTCTGAATTTGTTTGGCATTGACAACAAATTTGCTCTCGAATATGCATTTTTTTATACGCAACAGAAATTCCTATAAAGCAAGCGGCATCATCCATATTTCTATTGAATTTCCGTATTTATCAACACACAATCGCACCTATCCTTTTAATTTTTAATAATTCTTTTCAAAATGAAGTTCACATATTATTCGTCTACTGTCGCTGCTATTGCTTTTTGGGCAATCTCTAATGGATATGTTATTGGCTACTCCGCTGGCCACATAAATGGTGTGAGCGGACTTTCCGGACTACAGGGCAACAATTCGTTGCAAACAAGCACCTCTGGAAACAACAACAATAGACGCACACTTAAAGCACGCCAGTCTCAACCCACAGGGTCTCTGGTAAACTACACATGCCAAAGTTCATTTATCGACTTTACAGATCGTGAAGCACTTGGAAAATTCAACGTCGAATGGTGTCCCCAAAACACCTACCAAACGCAAAGCTCTGTGGTTTGGCGGCTGACCCCTGAGTGCGGCACGACAATAGTATTTCCGTGGGATTTCCAATACGGTAAAATCGAAGGACGCATCCGCGCTGCGCATGGAAGTGGGGTTGTGTCTACTGTTCTTCTGGCGGGGCCCGAGCCAGCCGACGAGCTGGATTGGGAATGGGTGGGCAGGGACACTTTGACAGCACAGTCCATGTATTTTGTAAAGGGGCAGCGCGTTGATCCTGTACCACAATATCTAAACACCCCTGGTGGTATTCCTCAAGACATGGCTGCTGGGTTCCACAATTATGCCATCGAGCTTAATAAGGACAGTGTCAAGTGGTACATTGACGACTGGCTGGTCCGCACTCTGCCCCGTGTCGATGGCGTCCCCTTCCCAGTTGGTGCAAGTCGTCCTCGCATGGGCGTTTGGGATGGCACACAAACCAGCGGCTGGGCTGGCACTGTTGACTGGTCGCAGGGCCCATTCACAGCCGAAATGCAGTGGTTTAAATTTACGCCGTATTGCTAAGCATATGGTGTTTGATATTTGATTTCAGTTTATATTTCTAATTTGATTATTTGGTATGTAAGAGACTCGCACAGTAGCATGTGCTTGTCTTTTTCAAAGGGGATAATTAAAGACCAAATATTTGCAACGATTGATATGCGTGAATCGAGAATTATGCGGTTCAGGATTGGCATTCAAAGTGTCTGTATGTAAATTTGCTAAAGAAGCCAGGCTGCCCTTTACTCACAATTTGCATGGTTTATAAGCAGATATCCCGTATTGCGCGCAGACAAAGTCTTTATTTGGAAAATGGAGCAAGATATTGGGCCAAAAAGACGAATGTCAAGTGCTATGTTATATGTTATATGTTATATGTTCGAACTAAACTTTTTTTTAAAAATACACGATCATTGACGTGAAGCAAATTTCAGGATAACCGCGAGAACTTGCATTTAGCACATATTTAATTGAGAACATACTCGCACAAAGAGATTCGCGATCATCCCCCTTTCTGCGGGCAAACAAAATATTTCATTCGTGAATTTTCCGGCTTATCCAGATAAATAAATCAGCTCTGTGCATTTTGTGACACCAAGTATTTTTGAAAAGAAATTTTTAAAAGCGTCTTTATCAAAATGTTTGAGAATGTGAAACAGCATGCGTCTATACAAACTACAAACTGTGTACCACACACTACACACTACACACCACACACCATGAACTCATCTACATACATGCTATTTAAATATCTATAATGAAATGTGTGTATTTGCAATGCTTAAAATTGCATTTTACATACCAGTGTAGAGCCAACAATTGCATACACGACTGCCACCAGAAAAAAACACGTGTATAAAAAGAACACTTTTGCCGACAAAATCCAACTCGCAAAACAGTATCAAACACATTCGCCTTCCGCCTACCTTTTCCTCCCAAACACACGCCATTGACCCAATCCCTTAAATAATGCAGTTTTTTACCGCCATTATTGCCGCTCTCGCCTCCAGCCTTGTTCTCGCTGCCCCTGCTCCTGCTTCTGCCGACGCCAATCCTACTATATCTCCACTCGCTCCTGCCGCAACCCCCAAGCATCCTGCCAGCTACGAGCGTCGTGGATGGGACTTTTACCGACCTATCACCAAGTATCGCCGCGGATGGGACTTTCACCACCCCATTACCCAGGCAAAAAATTAAATTCGCTGTATGTCAAAAGGATTAGTAGATTATTAGGTCGAGAAGCTTTTGGCGCACGGTATAGCTTGACTAAACTTGATGCGCACAGCTAGAACTGCCAAAATGGATACAATACCACCAATGTTATTTTACTTTAAACACTTTATTAATAAGTATAGCGAACAGCGCTGTTACATTTTCTTATTATTGAATATAATATTACATTTAACAATACATCAATAACAATGTTTTCATCAAATGCACTTAGATGACGAAATAAGTGGATATATTTGTAATCTATATTTTAGTTGAGGCAAACTCGAGCTATTCCAAAAATATATTTTATTAAGTGGTGAATGAGTTTGTGTGTGTAATATCTAATTTGGTCTATTTTTTATGTCTATCACCATATAGGCAACCCCTGCCAATGCTTGACAAAGCAAACAATTAAGCAATGACGTTGGCGCTGTTGGAGGAGCTGACCTTGTCACTAGTTACGCTGGCGTCCTTGTTATTGGCGTAATAAGTGTTGTCGTTGTAGTTAGCAGCAAAGGAGTCGCGGTCAAAGTTGTTGACCGTGCTGAGCGCAATTGGAAAGCCCGATGCGTAGCTTCCGTAGTTGCCAACACTACCGTAGTTACCAACACCGCCATAATTGCCGATATTGCCATAGTTGCCGATACTGCCATAGTTGCCGATACTGCCATAGTTGCCGATATTGCCATAGTTGCCAGCACCGCCGTAATTGCCAGCACCACCGTAGCTATTGTACGCGTTGTATGCTCCGCCGTAGGGGTAGACGTTGTTGTTGTTGTATCCTGCGTTGTAAGGATAAGCATTGCCACCGTTAACGCTACCACTGCCGCCGCCGCCGCCGTAAGTGTTTTTGGTGGACTGGTAGCTGGCAGAAACGGGGCTGGCATTAGCAGCAGGCGCAATAAAGGCAGCAATGGCAGCAAGAGCGGTGATGGTAGTGGCAAAGCAAAGCATGTTTGTAAATGTTGCGGTTGTAGTTGGTATTTAATCTAAAGTGGAAAGTGTTAGCTGAGTGAGCAGTGTTGTGAGGATACTGAATACCTGGAATATGAGACGCGCATTGTTGCTTTATATATACAAGTTTTTGTCTGGAAGTCCAACAAATAATTTACATAAAGCTTATTTTCAAATGCCAAATATATGAATGCAATCCAAAATTTCCTTGTACATATGTTTTATCCATATTTCCTTGATTCATCTGCCCATTTTATCTCTTTTTATTATTAGCACCACTTAAAATCACAGGAATTAACAGCAAGTTAATTTGTTGAGCATTAAAGTTGAATTTATAGCAATGCTTGTCCATGTATAAAACAATGGAAAAAATCATCATATTTAAAATCGAGTAAATATGCTAAAGCCCGATTTGGGCAAATGTACATATTTATTTTTTGTTACTATTGCTGCTACTAATGTTATTGCAGTATTTGCTGTTGACATTCCGAATTTGACCAAATCAAGCAATTACGTTGGCAGTATTGAGGGCGTGCACGTTGTCGCTGACCACATTGGCGTTTTGGTTGTTGACAAACAGCGTGTTGTCATTGAAATTGGCAGCGTAAAAGTCGCGGTCGAATGCATTCACAGTGTTGGCCGCAAATGGAAAGCCGCCCCAGCCCCAGCCGCCGCCACACCCAATTCCACCGCAACCTCCCCAGCCGCCGCCGCAGCGCTTGGCCAGATGATCGCCAGTGGAATGATCGCGTCTGATAAACGGGAAGCCAGCGGTGCCAGCAACAGCAGCGCCGGTGGCAATTGCTGCGGTGTTTACAAACGGAAAGCCAGCAGTTCCGGCAATGGCAGCGCCAGTGGCAAAGCCAGTGGTTAATGGCCCAACAAAGCCAGTTCCAAAAAATCCGGGAGCACCAACAAATGGCAGAATCGGGCTGGCAGTGGCGCCAGGAGCAATAGCAACAGCAGCAGCAAGGGCAGCAATAAAAGTGACAGCAAAGTTAGGCATGTTTAAAAGGGATAATTGTATGTGTGTGTTTGTAAGGGTGTGTTTGTAAGTGTATGAGGCAAGAGGATGTAGAACACTGAGTGTAATGTTTAACATTTTGAATTGTTAGTCCGGGCTGCTCTATATTTATACACTTTTTATATGCACTCAATATTTTTATTATTTTATTTGAAAAACTACATATAAAAACATTTCACTGCATGTATGTTGGATCGCTCGATGTATCGAGCATTGCTGTTAAGTTACTGCGCTTGTTAGTGCTAAGTTGTTGATTGGATAAAAGTTTTTGCCAATGACTATGTCAACATAGAAATATAAAGGAAACGAATACGCAGAAAATTTTATTTGACCTGTATGGAAATGTCAACTCCACAGGTCTTGTCTATTTCGACTATTTTTTAGCAAGATTGAATTTCGCTCCACGTGTTATTATTTTGAATATGGACCAATCATGGATGAGATATATTTTGAGCTCTCATTTACAAATCACGTACACCGTTCACGTTGAATATATCAAAATCAAAAAATCAATGCCAATGCCAACGCGTGTATGTCGTCTATTTCTTGATTTCGCGATTTTCGGGTGCAAGAAAAATGAAACCGCTCGTCGCGTCCTGCGCACTTTTACATTGCGTTCGTTTTATTTTATTTTGCATTTATTTCAAATTCAAGCGATTGTTTTTTATTTCTTTACATTTTGATAATTTGGAAACATGACCTCCACCGAAAATCACAATACTCCAAAGAAGAAAAAGACGGCGTCGCTCATGCACTTTTTCGGTCGCCTTGGCCCAAAACAAGGTTTGCATTTTTTTGCTTGAAGCAAATCCCAGCACACAGGAATTTCCAGTACTTGTGTTAAATTTAATGGCACTAATTCGACAAAGTAATCTTAAAAACCTGAATGTGCATTGAACCGTTCAAAATAGACGCCGAGGAAGCGCCATTGTTTGCTAGCAGCGACCAAGTCGACTCGGACTGTATGGTTATAGATACCACAGCACCAAAGAGGAGAAAAAAGAAGCAACATCAGCAGCAGCAGTCATTACCACTGCCAGAGACGGCTGAAGCGACGGACACACCAGCAAAGCCTGCCCGCCAGGACAGTTCTGCGGTATCTTTTAAAAATGGCAAGATCGCATTTTCCGAAAAGAAACTAGGGCTTGAAAGACACCCCTCGGTTGTCGCCGCAGTATTCAAATTCCATCAATTGATAGCGCAGCTGAAGCAGGAAAACAGAGACAGCCTTCCTCTGAGCACCATATCCGCAGAGCACCATACACTGATCGCCATGATGGTGCAGGAGAGGGATGTTACCATCGCCTCGCTAGTAAAGTCGATAGAGGCACAATTATGTCCAGTGGTATTCGGCGCAGCCACTACTAGCAACTCTGACATTTTAGCACCGGGCACTGTCGAGTCTGCAATCGTGTCGATCGCCGATCACAAGAACTACGGTGTTCTTCTCGATGACCTAAAGACATGCTGCCAAATAGATCTTGGCGACGTTCCCAACAGCCTGTCGATACAGCGGTGGGAGGTGCGTGACCTATCGTTATTTCCAGAGGACGTGCGCGAGATCGTATTGAAGCGTCGCAGTGCCCGCGAAAACGCCCACTCTGAGTGCGTGCAGTGGTTCCGGTCACTCAATGTCGAGATACAAACCCAGATCCTAGCCGGCACACTAAAGAAACTCAAAATCAAAGCTCAGTCGACGGCGGCAGCAGCAACAGCGACAGTAGAAGAAGCAGCAGCAGTACCGATGACTGGGCAGTCCCTCAACAGCACTGACACTGTGGTCGAAGTGACAGCGACAGGAAACAAGCCCGGGCTTCCAACATCTCCAAAAAAGCAGCCACACAATTCGCACCTGTTGCGAGGCCAACAGAGCTTGCAAAGCTTTTTCACCAAAGACAGGGGGGCGGAAAAGACCAAGCGGCAGACTGTGGCATCTCACGAGACGGGGGGCAAGAGCTACTACGCGACTGTGTTTTTGCCATTCCATGTCAGGATTAACACTGCGATGTTTTGGTACCAGCCGTCACCGACGTTTGAACCCAGCCGCATTGACGCAGTGTTGGGTGCCGCACCTTCCGGGCAGATTGTTTGCAACCGCCGCGGCGATTCGGAAATGCGGGCGTACCTAAACGAGTTTGCGGCTTGCCCACGAAAGTTTGTTGCTCGTCCTGTTCCAGCCATACCTGTCAGCGACGGCTTTGAACTGGACGAGGCCGAGCTTTACCAGTGGCGACTCCGGCAGATGCCCATGAAGTTGATTCATTTTCATGGCAGCCGGCGCCCGGCGTACTGGGGCACGTGGAGTCGCCAGCTGCGCAATGTCAGCGGACGGCGACCATTTGCACAGGACACTTCCGAGCTGGACTACGATGTTGACAGCGACGCAGAGTGGGAGGTCGATGAGGGCGAGGGCGAGGATCTGCACAGCGAAGATGATGAAGACAATGATGATGATGAAGACGACGAGGACGATGACGACGACGAAGATGACGAGGACTTTGACGAAGAAAATGGCTTTATCGTCGGGGATAATGCCCCCCGATCACACTTTGGCATGCACGAGCAAGCTGATACAAGTAGCCAGAGCGATGGCGACGACGACGACTCCGATTCTGAAAGCGACTCAGAATTTGTTTCCGAGGACGAGGTCATTGAAGAAATCGATGCCAGTGAGGAAGTATGTGCCGGCGATATGGATGTCGACGAGCCCGCAGAGTGCGCCGATGGCGCCGAGGAGCTCTCGATTATCAAGACAGTTCGCTCGCGGCGCAAGGTTTCTTTCGAAGAGCGGCCGCAAAACCAAACTGACCTGCACGCCGATCCACAGCCGCGCCAACGCCAACGCCGGCGGCAACGCGTGCAGCTACTTACACCTGTCATCATTGGGCTGGTTTGGGATGAAATCAACTATGCAGATCTTGACAATGCAGGCAAATACGGCATGCTAGCCGCACTGGCAGTAACTCCAATTGAAACCACACTGCCACTGCATATCAGCACTAATCCCGGCGACATTCAGCCCACTCGACAGAAAGAGAGCGCAAGCAAAGTAGACAACCCGACAGCCCCCCTTCCTCGCAAGGGAAATGAGGTCAGCGACAAGGATTTTTTTGCCCTGGTCAGCGTTGTGCACGGGTCGTCCCTCGGAGTGTTGCGCTTAGTCGAAGAGCTAAAGGCACAGATTCCGCACGCTTCAAAGGCACATATCGAGCGCCTGATACACGAGCACGCTGTCAAGGAAAAGCGCCCGCCAACAACTCGCCCACTGTGGTATGTGAGCGCAGAGCTGGTTCAGCAGGCCCAGGCGGCCCGCCAGTCCAATGAAGATGCGGCGGGGATGGAGGTAGAGGCGGTGGTTGCGGAAAAGAAGTGCAAGCCTGATTTAGTTGGCGGTGCTGGGGACACCCGGCCTGTCGGTCGGCATGTAGGCAGGTCGACCGACCAGACTGATGACTCGGCGCTTGCAGAGAATGCGGCAAAGCGTCAGCGGATAGACGGGTCAACATGCGAGGCCTAAAAATGCAGTCAACCCATATGCAAAGTGTGCGCAAGCATTTGACCCTAGCCTTTTTTTTAAAAACTTTTTTTACAGGATAGAGAATCGACCACGCATTGCTTTATTCATTTTTCCTGACCTGACTAAATTGCTGAACACTCATTATTTTATTGTCGGTTTACTTTTGATGCCTCTTCCTGGGCTGAGTACTGGCTATCTGAAGCCACCACTGCCGCAACTGGGCAAAACACGGCGCCAAAAGAACCCCCTTCAGCCATCCAAGGAGCAGCTCGATGGTAGTAGCGAAGTTGTGTTTCCCGGCCCCTTTAGCTCGGCATACAGCACTGTTGACACCATTCCGCTGGACCAGGCGGCAGCCGAGTACAGACAGGTGCTGAGCGGGATTCGCGAGTACAAGAAAAACTCTGTTGTAATCGGAAAGAGGGCATCAGACATGCCTCAGAGCAGTACTGGGGCTGCGGATGTTGAGTTTGTCTCGAGAGCTTCGAGTTCCGGCAGCTTCTACAGCGACGATGAGTAAGCTGTGTGCGACTAAAATTTTTTGTATATTTATTATTAATGTCACGAGGTTTGGCACGTAATAGTCAGGTCTGGACAATTGCCGACTTTCAAGAATAATTTTTTGTTGCGTCGATTACCCACCCACCCTGTTTGATTGTATGCTGCGGATCGTTTTGTATTCAAGTTTCAGTAAGCTATTTTTATTTTTTAAAAAAGAACAATACTTTTGGTATTTATATCGTATCTACGCCGAAAGCAATACCGTTTTCACTCCACTTCACTCCACGCGCGCATAGATTTAGCAAATGGCCAGACACCACCATGACCTCATGTTTTGCCGGCAGTTGTCGGGCATCGCGATTGGCAGGCTGTGCGAGAAATGCGACGGCAAGTGCGTGATTTGTGACTCGCTAGTGCGGCCGCAAAAAACTGTTCACATCTGCGACGAGTGCAACTACGGCAGCTTCCAGGGTAGGTGCATAATATGCAGCGGCAAGGGAATATCGGATGCATTCTATTGCAGTGAGTGCGTGGACCTTGAGAAAGACCGTGACGGCTGCCCAAAGATTATCAACGTCGGTACCGCCCGGACTGATCTCTTCTACGAGCAGAAGAAGTACGGATTCAAAAAGGACAACTTTGCGGGTTAAAATTATGTAGTTAATTTTTGTGTTTGGATATTAGTGCAGCAAATTTGATCACATACATTTGCAGATCAGATTAGTATTTGTTTACATTTATATTTTTCTGTTGGTTGTGGAAAGCAACCAAGCCTGGCACTCTGCAGAGTGCCGCCTTGACAAAAAACATAAAAAAGAGGAAGAGGAGGGCCTGTTGAAACAGGTTGTCGCTCTTTTATTAATTTTTTTCCCCCTTTTCTTTTCTTTATTCTTCTTGTTTTCAACTTTTGTTCATTCAATTATAAATTTTAAAAATACACAATAGTTTGCACTTGAATCGATATATTTATAATCGCTCTATCTACCGTCAAATTTGCTAAAATAAAGAGAGGAACAGACATGGTAAGTGGGTAACAGCAGTTTTTTATTTACCCCTTCTTTTTTGTTTACAAAAAATTTTCGACAGTGCAGCTGCCAATAATAAACCTTAAGTTTGATTTTTAAGTATTTAGGCGACAGGACTACGCATACCCGGGTCGATGCTGAGACCGCCTAGCAAGATAGGCGGGTTTACGAGCGCGTCGGCCAGCAGCGCAAACACGAAAGGTGGCGTGCCTAACGGCAAGCGCAGGGTGCCCGGAGACGCAGATGAGCCCAGTGCTCATGCGGCGTCGTTGGCAGAGCTGAACGATATGGGCCAGGCCCGCCAGCTTAAAATTCCGTCCTCCAGGCTTACAAAACCAAGCGGCGCAGAAACAATTCTCACTGGGCGGAGATCGTCACAGGGATTCACAGTGACACCCAAGCAGAATGGCGCTGCAGCAAAGCTCCCCCCTGTCGCTGGTGCTGGCATTCGTGTCGCGCCGAGAAAGCCTGGAATGGCTGGCGCGCCAACTAGACTGGCTCCGAACAGGACTTCGACCACTCGAGGGCGCGTGAACGTGGGCAGGGCTGGGGTCATGCCGCCCAGGAGTGCCGTTCCGCCCTCGGATAGTGTCAAGCGCAGACGCCTCGATGCACCGGCCGCAATGAAGCCAAAGCCGGCCGCTGCAGGGAATGGCGCTGGCAGGGTGATGCAAGAGACCGACAATGGCATTGTCAGCAGCTCCAGGATCGAGCTGAATAGCGTTTTTGATGAGGACGACGACGACGACGACGAGGACATTGCGCTGGGGCCGCCGCCAGCCATCCACAATCGCCCCGAGAGCGACATCAACGGGCGGCTCAAGGACCTAGAGGAGTTCTCAAAGTACATGATCATGAAGAACAGGACGGCACGCAAATCAAAGAAGCTCCTCAGCGTCGAGCTTGAGCATAACAGCACGCAGGTCACCCAGCTCGAGTTTGACAAGAGCATTCTGACCACAAAGCTAGAGACGGCGGAAAAGCAGCTTCAGACGTTGCAGGAGAGCGCTGCCGAGCGCCAGCGCTTGCTGCAGAGCGAGAGGCGCGCGCACGAGGACGCGCTGGATGACATCCAGCGCAAGTTTAAGCGCCAGGAGGAGCAGCTGTTGGACGAGCAGCGTGCGCTCAAAAAGAGCATTTCCGACCTCCAAGACTTGCTCGAGTCGACGCAGGCGCGGCTAAAGGCAAAGAAGGAGGAGTGCATGCGTCTCGAGAACACGGTCTCCAAGCAGGCAAGCGACCAGCTGGAGATCGAGAGCGGCAGCCGCACCCTCAAGGCCAAGGCAGAGCGGCTCGAGGATATTCTCAGCGAGCGCGAGATCCACATTGCCGAGCTCGAGGAGGCGCTGGCGTCGCGCAACTGCGACGTCTCGGAGCTTGAGGCCAAGCTGCGCACCGAGGAGACAACGCGGCGCCGGCTGCACAACACAGTCCAGGAGCTCAAGGGCAACATCCGCGTCTTCTGCCGCGTGCGGCCGCTGGTGGGCGAGGAGAAGGCCATGGCCGGTGCGCTGCCGCTTTCGTTCCCAGAGTGCGAGGAGAAGAACGAGATCGAGCTTTCGCAGTCCAGCGAGAACGCGCTCGGCAAGACCACGGCCAGGGCGTTCCCCTTCAAGTTCGACCGCGTGTTCGCGCCCGACTCGACGCAGGACCTTGTGTTCGACGAGGTCTCGCAGCTGATCCAGTCGGCGCTTGATGGGTACCCGGTGTGCATCTTTGCCTACGGGCAGACGGGCAGCGGCAAGACGCACACGATGCAGGGCCCGGACGCCATTACGTCGGCCAGGCCCGAACGCAAGATTCTGGGCATCATCCCGCGCGCCGTCCAGCAAATATACGACAACACGAGCAAGCTGGCCGAGCGCGGGTGGGAGTATACGCTCGAGGGCCAGTTTTTGGAGATCTACAACGAGACGCTGCAGGACCTGCTCGTGCCGGCAGGCCACAGCGCGCAGCAGGGCGGCGACAGGCAGGCCAGGCTCGAGATCTACCAGGACAGCGAGGGCCATACGCGCGTCAAGAACATAACCACGGTCGCGGTCGACAGCGCCGAGCGCGTGCACTGGCTGCTGGCGCGGGCAGCTGAGAACCGCACCGTCGCGGCAACGAACTGCAACGAGCGCTCTTCGCGGTCGCATAGTGTGTTTACGCTGTACCTGCGCGGCAAGAACATGCTGACCGGCGAGTCGTCGTCGGGTGTGCTCAACCTCATTGACTTAGCTGGGTCAGAGCGGCTGTCCAGCTCGGGGTCCAAGGGTGACCGCCTCAAGGAGACGCAGGCCATCAACAAGTCGCTGTCCAGCCTCGGCGACGTGATCGCGGCGCTGGCCAAGGGCAGCCGCCACGTGCCGTACCGCAACTCGAAGCTCACGCACCTGCTGCAGGAGTCTCTGGGCGGCAACTCCAAGACGCTCATGTTTGTGTGCGTCAACCCCAGCCCCGCCAGCGCGCAGGAGTCGCTGTGCTCGCTGCAGTTCGCGACCAAGGTCAACTCGTGCCAGATCGGCACTGCCAAGCGCCAGGCCGCCGCGTGAGCCCCGCCGCACAGCTTTTCCCAACTAATCTCGATTCGTTTCTGTCAATATTTAACATTTTCCCACTGCATTTAATAGCCGGGCGGAACCGCTATTTCGCAACGCGGCTGAACCCATTCTCAACACGTGGTCTGAGTAATCAGCAAGGGAAGCGAGCGGGTGATTGCGACCTGTTCTCTATCAAAATTGTCTATATATTTAGCGCATGCCATGATGCAATGCCGCCGGAAAGAGTGCTGTGGGTGCGAGTGCAATCGAGCACAATGGGACAAGTGTAATAAGGGGGGGTTTTGTACAAAATAACAGCGCCTTGTCAAAGGAAGGAGTCAAGGGGAATGAACCGTGGTTACATGGTGCAGGCTCAGCATAGCCGCCCGCGGTTGCCGCATACTTCGCACGGCGGCGGCGGTCCACCGTACTGCCGTTCCAAATCGCGGCCCGCAGGCAACTCTTGCGCCCCAGCATTGCGGAAGTACGACCGGCCGGTGCAGTGGGGGCACAGCGCCCCAAGGCCCGGGATGCTGTGCGCGTACGCGGGCGTGGTGCTGCTGCCGCCGCCGCCGCCGCCGCCGCGTGAAAAGGGGTGCTGATGCTGCTGCGCAGCGTGGCTGCTGTAGCTGCTGAGGTGCGGCGTCAGCATGTCCTCCAAAAAGCCCAGGAGTGATGATTGAGATGGTCGCGCCAACTGGCCTCTGGCCGCTACGCCCATTGGGCAGGAGCACTGTGTCCTGGACCCCAGCCACCCTGTGTTCCTGCATGCTGGGCAGTTGACGGTGACTACTGCTGTGTGAGGCATGCCCGGGTATCCGGCGGTGCTGCCGTGCCTAGCCGGCCAGCTGCTCACCAGGGCGTCCGGGCGGTGTCGCTGCTGCCAGTGCCTGCCAACTGTGCCCGGGCCCTGGAAAACGCGCGCTGTTGTTGGTGCATCTCGCAGCGTCGAGTAGCTGACCGTGCCGTCTGCCGGGCCGGGCGGTGCATGCGAAAAGATAGCTGTTGTTATGGGCTGGTGCAGCTGCATCGGCGACGGCTGCATGTGTGGCGTTAGGTGCAGCGCCGTCTCCATCTGCTCGTAGCCGGCGTTCAGCCGCTGCGGCAGCCGTGGGTTGACAGGCATTGGCCCTGCCGCCACATCGGCCCGTCTGGGCGGCACCAGCGGGGCGTTGTCGCCGCCATAAAAATTGCGTGTGTGCTGGCTGCGCGGGTCCGACGGGTTGAAAACTATGTGCGGTGCCTGGGCCCTTACTATCGGCGCGCCGGCGCCGGCGTCTATCGACTGTTCCTCTGGCCGCGGAAACGGCGTGTATGTGGGCGGAGCCTCTTCATCCATGAACGACAAGCGGTTTGCGGTCGCCATCATCGACGAATTGTGTGATTGTGTATGTTTTAAGGCGGGATTTTATTGTAAATTTCGCAATTGAAGAGTTAACAAAGACAGAAAGAAAATTGCAAACGTCGAAAAACCCTTTTTTCATTCATCGTTGTGAAATTAATCTCATCCGCATGCAGCCTTGGCGGCGAAGCCATCTATTATTGGCTTGAGTCATCATTTCCGATGCAGAGGTGAGAAAAAGCGGTGAGCCCCATCCTGCATGGGGCGATTTGCCTGGAAGAGACGCATCATTCGTTTTAAAAACCGCGAGTGCATGTGACACGCGCCCGCTCAGCAGCTGAGCGCCAATGCATTTATCCACAACATGCCACTGATTTATAAACACTTGCGACAAGAACTGGTTATATTTTGTTTTATTAACTTTTTAACAACCAACCTCACCACCATAAAAAAGTTAGCAATCATATAAACAATTTTGCTAGTACTATTATTTGTATAAGAATACTATATTCAACAGTTGGTTGATTAGCTTGTCTAATCTACTCCAGCACAAAGCACCTTGGCGCAGAGGAAGCGCGCAGGGCTCATAACCCTGAGGTCCCAAGATCGAAACTTGGAGGTGCTAGCTTTTTGCCAATATTATAATTTTTTGTTGGGTAACGACATGCCTGAGCTCAGAGCACTTTGTAGAGCAAAATATTTTGTTTTCGATTTACTTCACTTTACTTCAATTGTTCAAAACAATTCAGTCTTGTTCTTTTATTGTGAATGGTGATGCGCGTTACACATACAGAAAGCAACAGTATAAGTAGTAGTAGCAGCAGTAGTAGTAGCAACAGTGCTTTAAAGTTTGTAATTGTCTTTTAGTAAAGAAAGCTTACAAATAAAGACAAACCAGCATCTTTACTTCTCTGGTTCCATTTAGCTGCGCGCTTGTCAATGGTCTGCCAACTAGTATTTGGTTCCAGCCTACTATCAGACTACGTCTACGTTCAATTTGAGCTATTGTTATATATATCTCTACACAGTAACTGGCATTTAGTTTAGAGTAGAATTTATCTACCTGCGGTGCTTTTCTCTAGCAAGTGGCTCCAATACTGTCGGTTTTTATTCAAACTGCCGTTTTCTGAATTCCAATAAATTGGACATCATGCGCCTGTCAAACAAAACTTTTTGAGACCTTATACAATCACAGTTATCTACACATTTACTCTCAACAACCGCCATTCTTTTTTATCGACAACTTTTTCGTCCAGTAAACTTCACTGCCCAATCAACCATGCGTGTCATCTTCCTTGTCGCTCTTTTTGCCGCTGCCGTCTCTGCTGCTCCCGCCAGGTTTGCTCCGGATGAAG
>NW_026251606.1:0-17426 GCF_025024165.1 Kickxella alabastrina
CTAATTGGACCATGCAGGCGTAAATTAGGGAGGCATTACACTGATGCCCAAACATGCTCCCCATTTTGCAATACACACGCATGAGCGTATACGCACGAAAACCACAACATTGGCTTGCCAAGATACCGGTCTGCTTGCAGAAGATCCAGTTCTTGCCAACGGAGCGCACAATTGACAATGTGCACAACAAAGGCGACAAGGCACATATATAAGATGAGGCTGGCTCTAGTAGTATTTTAAAAACATCAGCAATAAAACCTTTTATAAAACCACTCCTACCTTTTAACACTAGACAACTAGTGCTCCTCACACCCCCCTCTTACTATAACAATACAGCCACATTGTTTGTATGCTTGCAGTCATCTCTTATTTTATATTTATTTTTACCAACGCTCTCTTATCAACTAAACAGCAAATTAAGCACAACGCAGATTAAGCTGGACAAGTGCCCAATAGTTGTACATGTGTTTCTGTTTGATGGCTGTTGCACATGATCAGCCAAAACACAGACTAAATCAGTGGCTGCAAAAGTGCATGCAAACTGAAATTATGCAATTTGATATTCTAATATTATCTGATTTTTTCAAGCGATATTTACGAAATTCATTCTCTTGGCTTTCAGTCTAATTTTTGTAGTTAAATTTTCAATGGAAACTTCGGGGGTGTATGTACAGTGGTTTTATTTTCTGCCATGATGGGTGGCAAAGACAAAAATTAGCACAGTTAAAAGTAAAGTGCCATCTAAAAAGAATTGCCGCGCAAATGATAGCTGTTTAGAGCTCAGAGCTTTGAGTGCAAAATGTCGTTGGACGCTCGGAGATATTTGCAACTGGTTGTCATGTCTTTGGGTTTGGTACATGCGCTACTCTTTCTAGCCATGCCCATGTTGTGATTTTGTGAGGAGCCCATCCAGACGCTGGCAATCTGGAGAAGGTATATGGGTAAACCCCGCCCTTCTCCTATTCCGCTGCCTCTGATTTCAGGTCTTAGGCGTGTCACCAGCCGGATTCATATTGAACAAATGTTCTGTGGGCCCCTGTATATACCACGGTTACAGGTCTTATGGAATGGAACCAGCCCGATTTTTATTATAAGGGTGTTCTTTAGGTCCCCTTATATACCCAGACATCCCAGACATGACATTGATGAGACCAGTTGCAGATATCTTACCGAATGTTTACTAGACACATTATTTTTTTGTGATGCGCGAATGAGCGTGGCTGTGGCTGTGGCTGTGGCTGTGGCAGACGGCGGATATAATATATGGGCCAATGTAGTGCAATGGATGATGCTGTGCGAGAACTGTTGTATGTGTCTGATCCCCTCCCACAAAAGTTATGTATTGTAAGCCAATAATCCATGTTGAAGTCGAAGTTGATGCTGCTGCATGTGTGCGCGTGTACTGTAGTCATGATGTCCTAATGTTAGGAAAATATGTGTGTATTGGAAAAAAGGTGGTAGTATTTTAAAGGAAGTGGTTGTTGGGAGGAAGATAGGGAACCAAAAAATAACTTGGAAACTGGGCGCTCTTTTTATATGAAATGAGACATGCAAATAGATGGAAAAGGGCAGCAAAAAAGCCCTGCCAGTTGAAAAAAAGAGATGGAAAAATGAAAATGCAGTGGGTTTCTGTGTTTTGCCAGCCTAAAATATTTTTGCACTCATTTTGTGCACCAAGAGGGTTTCTTTGGGTAATGAAACACTCCAAACCTGTCAAAAATGGCATCGGCATAAGCGTCAGCGCGCACAACAGCAGTGGCAGCAACGGCAATCAGGGCAAGAGTGGTGAATTAGAAGAGCTGCATGTTGAAAATGATGGTTGCTGGTAAATAAAATAAAGATGTTTGCAGTTGTGAGTAAAAAAAGGAGCAAGAGTGCCTAAAGAACTACCAACTGAATATTCGAGAAACCATGTCTTATTTATACATGGGATTTTTAGCAATAATGGAAGCAGCATCCTGTACATGTCATTGCTGGAAATGATTCATCATTTTGTGAACATGCTTTTAAAGCACTGACATCCAATGCTACGCAAATCAGTTTGTGAATTGACTCCAATGTTATGTCACAGTTAAGGCACATGGCTTTGCATGTTGCCTTACTGAGATTAATTGATTACTCATGTGGCAATCAGAGCAATGATGATAGGTTTTATTATAGGTTATTTACATGCCAAGGAGAGCATATAATTCCTGGCTGTCGGGCAGCCAGGAATTGTCCTCCTTGGAAGAAATAAATATCATCTTTTGATTAATATCCTTTATAGCAAATACCAATTGTTTATGTTTCAGGTTGGGCCTCTTACCCAGGTTCTCTAAATATACATGTAAATTTTCGGAACAAAATCTGCCCCCCCTCCCAAAAAAAGATATCATTGTTTGTCTTGCAAAAATGGCCGAATGCATGTTTGTATTTTTGCAAATATCAAAATCATTTTCACTTTATTTCATGGCATAAATGATGCAATGTTGGAATCAAAATGATGCAATGTTTACATTTTTTCAAGCACATGGAGATATATCTTGCTGCTATTTTTAGCAGTTTGGGCTTGTTTCATTACCAAAATACACGCCTCTTGGTGCAAAAAAACATGGGAAAATTCTTTTAGGCTGGTGAAAAACGAAGAACTCGCTGTATTTTTTATTTTCCATCTCTTTTTCTAAATGGTAGGTCTGTTTTAGCTGTCTTTCTCATCCATCCATTTGAATGCCAGATTTCATATAAATAGAGCGTCCACTTCCCAAGACATTTCTTTGGTTTCTCATCCCCACCACAATTTGTTATAACACTACTTACCAATTACACTTTACACACCATGTTTGTATATGGAATATACCACCAGCGACCGCGGATATCACTTACCTCCTCTTGACTTTTCAATAACCAACCCTTTGCTCGCAAAATCTACAGTCCACATTTTCACTTTCAAAACACAACTTATGCCAGGGGATGTTCAAACACACCCACCAGCTTTCCACGTCAAATCCTCTTTTTTCATACAACCAGCCCTCATCTTCATATTTTGTCTTCTCATTACCCACTCCTGCCTTTGCTGCTACCCGCCCTCCTTGCTAATGTATTGCCTGAACAAAAAAGAACAGAAACAAAAAAGAACAAAAAAGAACAGAAACAAAAAAGAACAAAAAAAACAGAACAAACAAAAGAACAAGAACAAAAAAAGAATAAACAAAAAAAGATGAGTGTCCATGGGCCTTGAAACATTGTAAAATGTTCTCGGGGTTTATTAAATTTATTATTAAATACATGGCGGCACAGCAATCATTACAAGTCTGATCAGCTTGTGATGTTGTAGATGCAACTCATAAAAAAAATAAAAATAAAAAACAGGCAATACAAAGGCATAGAGGTAGGGAGCTAAAAAGGTAGGAAGTGTGGGAAAATCAAACAAACAAAATTTTGGCACTATAACAGCCACTAGATTATACTCATTACACGTTTCTTTATCCCTTTCGAGCTGCTGGGAACTTTGACACGCTTGCCAATGCAACTCTAGGCTACACATCCAGTCCACCGCCAATTTCTTATTTTTCACTGCGCTCGGCTCATCACTGGAGTCAGCGTTTTTGAGTGTATAATACTGTTATGCAGCCCGAGGATATGGAGGTAGACGCTGAGGGCGAAAACCATGAGACAGATTCTCGTCAGCTCACAGATGGATCTGATATGGGCCAAATTACAGGGGATCAAATTAGGCGCCACAACTGACATCCGGACATACTGCCTGTCCCGAAATGGATGTGCTGGGCGCAAGAATACAGACATGCCAATTATGCCATATCAGAAACCCGGGTTCCTTTCATAAGGACCAGTTCTCGCGAACGGAGCACACAACTGCCAGTGAGCGCCACAAAGACAAGGAGGTATATATAAGGCGAGGCCGGCGATAATAGCACTTTAGAAACACTAATAAAAACCTTTATAATTTTGCACCTATTATTTAACACTATTACAGTAGTGCTCCCCACCCCCTCTTACATAATACAAACTAATAAAATTTTGTGTATATACTGAAGCTTGCTAGATGAAATTTAAAATGAAAACAAATTAAAATTAGCTTGAAAAACATTTAATATGCTGCTTATTGCCTCCAAGATTAGTCAAGAAACACTTGTGACGTTGTTAATTTGCTTTGGGCTCACTGATTATCTCTGTAAATGAATATCCAAGTATCTGTTTCGCGCAGATTGCAAAAAATAAATCATTGCAAATATTGCAGGCAACTCGGTGACAATGTGTAAGTATGAAGTAGCCCTTGGAGAAGCGCACAAGTGGGACGCCCAAGTGGTCACTGGCCATGTGGGGGCAGAAATCAGAGCTCAGAAAGGTGTATCACAAGCTAGTCAGAATCTGGAGCCGCAGCAATATAAAGAGAGATGTAAGAGAAAATAGAGAATTAGATCCAACACAATAATGTCCCGTTGATATTGGTACTTTTTCTAACTATTTTACATTCCATTACGCTGTTCTCATAAACTGTTTGAATAAAACTGATAACTAGAGCACTATTGTTGGAATATAGGAACGTTCTATGAATGTGTAGATAAACTATAATGATATAAAGTATATTTAATAAATAAGTGCTATGCACTGTGAAAGGTGAAGAGTAGAAAGCATATTGCTTTGGTCACTGTGTGACTTATTGTTTGTGTTGCTAAACAGCCAGGACTGGTTAATCAGTTGATCGCCATCAACCAATAACTATTTTCGCAATAACATCATTATTTTTGTCCTGAAGAAGCATGTTTACATTTTAAAATCAATTGTCTGTCTACACGTTTGTTTCCATGCTTCAAAATGAGCTGTGGTGTCATTGTAATAACTGGATATAGTGACCAATTCCAGTAGCAGAAGTATGATTTAATTGCTCAAAAAGCCAATATTAATATTGTTATGCTCTATAAAAATGTGGGTCTAAATTATTATATTCAAGTATCAGAAAATTACTTAGGGAACTTAAAAAGGGGGCAGCGCTGTGTGGGCAGTGATGTAAACATAATAGTATTCCTTGATGTCAGCCAGCAATAACAGAAGTGTGTATAATGTCCATGAGGGCGTTATAATAAGAGGGATATATGTGGAGCACTATGATGTAGTGTTAAAGGTGAGGTGTTAATTTATGGTTTTATTATCAATGGAATCAAAAGCGTAACTGAAGCCGACCTCATCTTATATATATCTCGTTTGCTTTGTTAGGCACTTCACCAGTTGCGCACTCCATTGGCGAGAATTGGTTCTTCTGTAAGCAGACTGGTATCTTGACAAGTCAGTGTTGTGGTTTTCGTGTGTGTGCACTCACGCGTGTGATACAAGAAAATGTGGCTTGTCTTCGGCGATTGATTAATGAATCAATCGCTAGTTAATCCCCTACTTGGATATGTGGGAATTCATACGCACACATAAATACTAATGAATATGAACAGAAGGTTGTTCATCTCTTAACTTTCTTTTAGTTCATTTTGTTCAAATATATATTTTTAACATAACAGATACGAGCCAATTTTTCTTAAGTTGAGTGGGAAGGGTCCAGCAACACTGAACATGGTGGCATGCTGTATACAAGGTTTTTTTGAGGGAGTGGAATTTCGCTCTTTTCACAAGCTTCGTGTGGTTAGCACTCACATCCACTACATGAGCAGTATGTCGGTGTACGAGATCCAGCTCTGCAGGGGCTGGTCTGAATTATTAGATACCGTTTTAATTATCTACAAGAAGCAATACTATGCACACCCTGGGTGGTGCAAGATCCAGCCGACACTCATTAGCCTTGTGGAGAATGTCCTACTATCAAGATAGTGGCCGATAGCTAATTGGGACTGTATTAGTGATTGAATCACGAAATATAATGTATAGGTTAGCTGAGGCTAACTATCGAGATAATGGGTACCCACCCGCCCACACCGTTTTAAGCGGCTGTGAGATGTTTTGTTTTGTCAGGGGTAAAGAAGAGACCTCTGATTGATAATATTGCTTGCTTTTTGGATAAGAAAAATAAGATTTGGGCCCAAAATCGGGCTATACCCACTATCTCGATAGCTAGCCTCAGCTAACCTATATAGTGGCTGCGTCTTTATTTAACCATTTTCAACTCATACTTTATTTAAATATCAAAATCCATTGCCCGCTCGATCCGGTCATCAGCACTGTTCAGCGCGCTCCAGTCATGGCTCCACTCAGCCCGGCCGCGCCTCCCGCGAGCATAAAGTGGCGGCGGCAGCGAGCCAAAGTACGGGGACTCGACCGAAGATGTTGGCGAAAGCATCTCGCCGTTGCGTCCAAACCCGCTATTGGTAGGCGTGCGCAAGTCTCTGTTGGAGCGCGTATGCAGTAACCGGCCAGGCAGATCAGCATCGCTGTTCTCTTGGTCTGGCTCTATGTTCTCCTGGCCATCAGCGCTCTGCTGATAAAGCGCATCAAACGCCTCGGTAACGCTCTGGCTGTTTTCAGGCGCAATGTCCAGAGCGCGTGTCAGACAGGCTGCCGCCTCGCGATAGCGGTGGAGCTTGGCATACGTTTGTCCTAGCAAGAACGGGACATTGAATTCGTGCGGGCACCGACGAGTCAGCTTCTCGAGAATGGATGCTGCTTCGCTGAACCGCTCTAGCACCACAAGCACTCGGGCGCGCTTAAACATAACAAAATTCATCGCATAATGCGACTGCAGACCAAGAACAACCATGCCATTATTGCCCGTGATACTCATGCCAATGTTTGCAGAGTGGCCCGATTCAAGCAGCCTCTCAACGCGTGTGTACACTTCTAGTGCGCTCGGGTAGTCGCCGCGATGCTCGTACACGGCACCTGCACTCTGGAGAAGCAGCGGATTGTGCGGATTCAGAGTCAGGGCACGCTTAAAGTGGTACTCGGATAAATCAAGCTTTCCCAGGCGCAGGTACACCATGCCCAGGCCGTACCATGCGTTGTAGTGGCGCGAGTCGATCCTGATTGCTGTGCGGAATGCCTGCTGTGCGCGATCCAAATCTTCACCAGCAACGTTCTCATGCCCCACCAACGTGTGCGCGTATGCCAGGCCGCTCACGCCACCCGACTCATTCCGCGGCACAACCATCGTCCCGCCATGCGCAGCCTTGAACAGCTGGATTCCACGGCCGAGGCTCCTCAAGGCAGATTCGTGGTCGCCGTCCAGCGAAAAGCAGTTGGCAACGGCGATCCAGGCCTCGGGGCTCCAGTTGCGGCCTGCCGAAACCATCGTTTGCGCAAGCTGTGCCAGTGCCTCTTCGTTCTTTGTGTGCCACAGAAGCGTCGAGTAAATGTCCATGTCGCGCGTGCGGTAGGGCGCCAATTGGTGCGCTGCGCCAAACGCATGAGCTGACTCGGGGTACCGGCCAGTCTCAAAGCAAATCCGGCCCAGCAAACACAGCCCCCACGCGGAGTTTTGGTGTTCAACTGAAAGCTCGGCAAAGGCCGCCAACGCCTGCGGTGCTTGATACGACTGTGCGTGCGCAAAAACTGTACCAGCAACCCTAACAAGCTGATGGATGTGCGACAGTGCGTGTGCGTCGACGGTCGCCGCTGTTGTTGCATTGACTGACTCTGCCTCTTTTGAACGCTTAAACAGTGTCGAATTCAATGGGACGCCGTTCCGCAGCCTTTTTCTATCGGCTGTCAGCAGTGTCTCTGGGCGTGCTCTCGCAGACGTACGAGTCGGGATGGATGATGCAGAGCGCGTCTGTGCCTCTTGGCGAAGATCCAGCCCGCTTCTCAGCGCAAGTGCCGTCACCTTTGTACGGTTACCCGGTAGGTTGCTACTATTGCTGCTCGACAAGACAGTGGTATTGCTGGTGCTGCCGCCACTATTATTACCACCGGAATTGGATCCGGATGTCAGTGTTTGTGAGACCAACCGCGTACGCGGTCGTGCATTAGCAGCGGGATCGCCTGCGTTCGCTGTCCCTATTCGAGATGGCTGCGATAATTGGCCAGCCGCAGCCAGCCGCGCTGACAGCCCGGCCTTTCTAGGAATAACTGACGGTGGAACAGTCGCAGTAGAGAGAATACTTTTTGCTGATATGCGTGACGCCGGTATCGGTGTCGATTCTAATATGTTGTTGTCGACCCAGCCCTGATTTATGCTGTTTGTGCTCTGCGTCTGCAACTCCGCGCCTATGCCATCCAAGCTGCCCAAAAGTGATTGCGATAGCTTTTGTGTGTTTCCCAGATCGCACAACCGCCGACACGACGACCACGAGAGTGGGTTTCTTCGCAGCGCATCGGCAGAGTGCTGCTCGCTCTGGGCTGCGCGGTTCGTGCGTAGGCACACCAGCCCCAGCAAATCCGACACATCGGCCAGAGTCGGCACAGCATAGAGGGTGTCGGCCGCGTTTCTGATTGCAATGCTTGTGTCAGCACCCCGGCTCTTTCCGGGCTCGTCCGGAGGGTATATCAACCGCAAAATTCCCGAGAGCGCCGTGAGATGGTCCTCAGCCTCCTGCCATTTCTCCAGCCGCGTGCAGCTCATCGCCAAAAGCCACATTCCGCACGCGAGTGCCTTTTTGCTGCGCAGCTTTGGCGACTCGCGGGCCACCAGTCCATACTGGCCGCTGCTGCTGGCTGCTGTGCCTGCAGCCTCGGGATCAGCATCACACTGATCGATGATAAATTCAGACTCGACTGCAATCGAGCCAAGCAGCGCGTAGACTGTGCTGACTTCGCCCAAATTCCAGTAGCAGAGCGCCAGCCAGTAAATGCTGCGAACATCAAGGCCGTCGCCTGATGCATCCCCGACAAAGCTGCTCGTCATGCTATCGCTGTTCTGCTGGCTGTGCTCTCGCTGGTAGCCTATTGTCTGCTGCAAAATGCTTCCGGCGACATCAACCGAAGCCGCGTGAAACCAGCCATGGTACGCCTCAGCTATAAACAGCACACTGTAAGGCTGTAGCAACGATATTCCGCGCGAAATGAGAGCTTCGTAATAGCAGCGCGCTGATTCATTATGTGGCCGTGTCATGTGTTGGGTAGCATTCGCTGGCGTGCTGTGAGACTCGGAATAAAACTGCGCTTCTTTGCGGGGATGCAGCGGGATATTAGTTGCTGGCGGGGCCTTTCCGACTGCGGGTTTGGGGGCCCCTGTGGCATTCCGCAAACTATCCATGGCGAGACCGGCAGCTGGAGCGCGTCCAGTTGGTCTCGATGCGCGATGTCTGTTGTTTGGTGTATCTGCAGTCTGGCTAAGCATGTTGCTGCTTCATTTGGGTATTGTAAAGGGAACCAATTAAAGGAAAAAAATTAAATGCAACAAAAAAACTGAAAGGAAATGTCAAGTGGGAAAGGCTGGCTAATAAATAAAAGTGGGTGTAGGTGAATGTGCGGGTGTGGGTGTGAGTGTAAATATACAACAGAATAAGAAAAGTAGAAATAGAAACAATAAAATTAATAACGAATCGAGAAAAAGTGAAACAAAAATTCAATTCACTTACAGCGAAGCAAAAATGAAGGACGCGGGCCCCGGGTGCGCTAAAGGGCAAAAAAAGCCGATCAAAGTCAGCATTTTTGTTTTAATAGGCCGGCACCTACTCGTTAGCCAAGCACTAGTGCAGCTGATTTGTTTACTTTAAAAATTAGCGCTGATCGATTAGCCGCCAATCGACAACTTGTGTGCAAATTGAAAGCTTTACATGTTTTGTCTTTTAACACTATAAAAAAGAGTGAGGCTACAAATATGCTTCAAACTGACATCTTTCCCCCAGATAAAGTATTTAGAAACTAGTAGCAATAGGCCACTATGGTTGACGATATTAATCAGCTCGCTGCTTCTTTTGAAGAAAAGAAGCAGGGGAAGATGGATTCTTGCGCATACGCTTGGCCTTGGGCTTTGGCTTGAGCAGAGTCTCAGGTATCGCTGTAGACTCAGCTTCAGCTGACTCTGACGATGCCTTTTTGCGTCAAAAATGGGTTTTAAAAATCCCCCGCTTAAAAATCTGGACTTTCGCTATAAATATCTGGAAATTCCAAAATACATTTTCAATAGTGAATCGCAACACATCGTGGCTAATTTTAGCCTATCTTTTGAAAAGCTGAGAACACAGGAAAACAGAGATAATCGTGGCATTTTAAATTAAAAAGACAGTAACAGTAAAAGAAAGTGCGCGCACAGACTGCTCTAGCTAAATTAACCTGCACACATCTTTATTTTTTGGTTCTATATCTGGCAATAAAAATTTTGACAGTAGGCGCATGACTGAACAGTGCGAGCGCAGCATCATAGTATTTGTTTGTCATTATTTTTTGTCTACAATTGCACATTTATTCGTACCCTTAACGGGTTTACTCAGAGCTATCTAAAGACCATAGTGGTCATGAAGAGCAGGCGTTTGTGCAAACAAAATTGCTGCTCAGTAATCCTTATTGTAATTGTGCACCAAAGTTATATACATATCCACGGGAAGAAATTGCGGCTTGGTGAGATGATGGAGCATCAAAAACTCAGAGAAAATAGATATCTAATTGCTATGGTTTAGTGGAATGACCAAACATCATGCGCACAAGAACACCCACTGAATACACCATTTTAAAATTAGCCAATAGATTTGCAACCATTTTTGAATCAATCTCACGTGCTGGGGAGCAAAAATTTTTTTGCTTTCTGCTTTGATCTTTTTTTTGGGGTCCATCGCTTGCTGTAGTTACAAATGCATAGTTCGATGTGGTTCTATTAGCAGTTCCATTTCTTTTTTGCATCTCTTTTTTTCTGCACTAAATTTTTTACCACTATATCCATTAAAATGACTTCTTTTGGTACTATCATCGGCCCCGTTGAGAGCACTCGTAACTACAAGGCCTGCATTGTTGCCGCCCTTGCTGGTCTCGACCTCGCTACCACCCCCGCTTTCCAGATGGGCGTCGACAACAAGACTCCCGAGTACTTGGCCAAGTACCCCGCCGGCAAGGTCCCCGTTTTTGAGGGCGCTGATGGCTTCTCCCTGACTGACTCGAGCGCTATTGCCTACTACACTGCCTTGAAGGCTGGTAGCGAGTCCACTCTGCTCGGCCAGACTGCCGAGGAGACCGCTGAGATCCTCCAGTACATCCTTTTCGCCGAGGGTGACTACACCCCTGTCATGGCTGGTGTCCTGTACCCTCTGCTCGGTTATCTGAAGTTCTTCAAGCCTGCTCATCAGCAGTTCGAGGAGCAGTTCTTCCGCTTCCTTGATGTCCTGAACACCCAGCTCATTAACCGCACTTTCCTTGTCGGTGAGCGCATCACCGTTGCCGACGTTGTTGTTGCCTGTGATTTGATCATGGCTTACAAGCTGTACCTGACTAGCGAGGACCGCAAGAAGTACCGCAACCTCACCCGCTACTTCAAGACCATTATGGCCCAGCCCGCCTTCAAGGCCGTTGTTGGCGATGTTGTTCTGTGCGAGAAGCGCATTGAGCTCGCCGCTCCCGCCAAGAAGGAGAAGGCCGAGAAGAAGCCCGCCGCCGAGAAGAAGCCCGCTGCCGAGAAGCCCAAGAAGGCTGAGAAGCCCGCTGAGGACGACGACGAGGAGGTCGAGGTTGCCGCCCCCAAGCCCAAGAGCAAGCTTGACCTGCTGCCCAAGCCCAACATGGTCCTCGACGACTGGAAGCGCTTCTACTCGAACAACGAAACCAAGCCCACCGCCATGAACTGGCTCTGGGAGCACTTTGATGCTGAGGGTTACTCTTTCTGGAAGGTCGAGTACAAGTACAACGACGAGCTGACCAAGCTGTTCATGACCAACAACCTCATCAGCGGCTTCTTCAACCGTCTCGAGCGCGCTCGCAAGTATGCCTTCGGTAACCTGCTCACTCTGGGCAAGGATGACGACAACATGATCTGGGGCTACTTCATTGTCCGCGGTCTGGAGGTCCCCGAGGAGGTCACTGACGCTGCCGACTACGAGTCCTACAACTGGACCGCTGCCGACCACACCGACCCCAAGACCCGCGCCGAGATTGAGGATTGCTTCGCCTGGGAGGGTCCTTCCCTGCCCCGCGAGTGCTACGACGGCAAGACCTACAAGTAAACCTTTGATTGCTTGTTTGAGTAGTAGTAGTTGTTTTTCATGTTTTGGTTTCAAATGCAAGGATAAACAACAAAACAATTGTGAATGTATATGTATTTGGCAGCTACTGGGTCGTCCGCAGAAATGTCGCGCAACCTCACCATGCCGATTCTGCCAACTTTTACCTCACGTTTAGGGCTGCCTCCAGCTTGGCGATGTACTTGAGCTCTTCAATGGCATAGTCGAGCTTATCATCTGCTTCAATAACATAAGTTTGGGACCCACTGTCCGCTCGAATCATGCTCTTGTAGCACGCGCTGTGACCAGCCTAGAATGTTTGCAATAATGTTAATTGTAGTCAAAATACGCTCTTCAACAGCCGACCGCCACTTGGCTATAAATTTGAGAAATTGAGGAAACTTGGCTTCTTTTGTTCTGTTGCTAAGTGTTGTCAAGGCTGTATATACCGGAGCTAGCATTTTTGGAAATAATGAAGCAACACCAACACTAACTAAAGCGTAAAAACCAGAAAAGCTAAAGAAAAGATGAACCGACTGCAATGTTCGCAATGTTCATTTTCAGTTAAGTCTTTGTTTTGCGCCAGCATTTTTTGTATCAATGATTTCTTTGTAGCAGGCTATCAAAAAATCAGTTTTATTGGCAACAAAATATCTCTTATATATTGTTGCTGATAGGATATTTGTGTTCTACTCAGACATGCTTCCGCCCTGCTCTGCTGCCAGAATCGCGAATGTCAGGTAGCTAGTGTGTCCGCGAGCAACATCGACGGGTTTTGTCATCAGAATATCCGTCGAAACTGAGCCTCCGTTTTGTTCGCTGCCCGAATAGCCAACGCCGGATTCAAGCTTGCGCTTCTTTCTATCAAACTTGGACATTTTAAAGTTGACCTTCTGCCCGCTGATCGCCTCCTCAATGTCAGGCTGTGACACTACACGGACCTCATGGTCCTTGGCCAGGCACTCGTACATGCGGATATCGGAAAAACCATGTTCATCCAGCGCCAGCGCTGTACGCTGAACCTGCTCAATGCACGGGCTGAAGCAGCATATACGGCCAATGGTGTCTTTGCGAAGCGCATCCTTAGCAGCCGCAACTGCATCCCAGGGAGCAGGCAAGTCGAGGAACACAGCGTCAGCAGCATTGAGCATCCCAAAGCCGTTGGCAATAACGTCTCTGTGCTCAATAGTGACCATATGCGACAGATTGTGGTCCAAAAACTCTTTCCGCGCCGTCGCCGCACGGATCTCATGGTACTCGAATGTATAAAGATGGCCTGTTGGTGCTATGGTGCGCGCAATCGAGTGTGAAAATGATCCACTGCCTGTACCAGACTCAATCATGACTGTTCCTGGCTTTAGGTCCAGGTGCAAGGAGACAAAGGAGATGTCAGGCAGATACAGAATCTGCGTGCGATGAGGAACAACCTGAGTCCACAACGCCGGCGTCGGGTGCAGAAGGTAAACAAAGCCCCTGTTGTCCTGAGTCATGAGCTTGCTGCCGTACTTAAGTCCAATCATATCTTCGTGCTTAAAGGTTCCAAACCTGTTGTTGTATACTTGCCCAGCGGTGACAGTGATCGGAGCCATTGAGTCGTGGTTGATGTAGATGACGACCATGTCGCCATCTTCGACAAAGTTCTTGTACTCGTGGAACATTGTATATCTAATACTATGGGAAAGTGAGTCCTCGGTTTAAAAGATAGAAAACAATCAAATGTAGAGAGGTGAAAGGAGCGCACTTGGAGTTTTTCATGGGGGCTCTTCCGCCGATCGCTCTGGTTTCGTGGCACGCACCTTTCAAAGCCTGTTGTGGGATAATGAATTTTTGTGATATTTTTATCGCCCAATTTTTATTAAATTTTTATTCGGCGCGACTTTCGGAGACAAAGCTGCAAATTTTCAACATCTCAGATAATTTGGATTGGCGGTTAAAATGTCTGTGCGAGACATGCGTTGATTACAGTGTGTGCTTACACTAAAGAAAAAGATGAGACTACAAAAATCAATGGGTATCCTGCAAATCGACATCTCTCCTCCATCCTGATTGCATAGCGAGAGAGAAAATAAACAAATTGAGCGAAGTATAAAAAAGTTAAAAGCATGAACTAAATTTGATGAATAAGGCTGAATGTCTACCGCACCACCTTGCCCGCCATGGGTTTTATTTCAGACCTTGTATATATGGCTCTATAACGAAAGTCATTCAAGGGCCGGCATGGTTGGTAGTTATCCAGACCCGGGCCTAATTTCCTGGCAGTGGAAGTGTCCGCCAAGCCAAATGCAATCTCTTAAATTTGCTTGTTCTTTGAACTATATATTTTGAGGGCAGAGAGTGAGAACAATATCACCATCCACTGACTATTTGAAATATAATTTCCTATTGCAACAAACGAACAATGTTATTGGCAAATTGTTTTAACTGCTTTTCGCACAGCCACACGCATCTTTTGGGGAGTTGAAAAACAAGCAAACATGCAAAAAAACCTTTTGCACAGAGCCACGGGAATGAGTGTGTTTCTTTCTTCCTTGCCATATTAAATATTACATCTAGGAATAAAATAATGGAGGAGTTTGTAAACAGCATCGAATCGCAGGTTATCCCGATAACCGTTATTGACACGCAGGGGTCGTTCTCAAACATCCCATTCGTATTTTTTTACGAGAACACCGAGGCATCGGATAGCTTCATGTTGTCGGATTCCCTGCGCAACTCGTTTTTTCGTACGATGCAGCAGATCCCAATGTTTGCCGGGCACATCCGCACAGAGGGGCGCGGGCGAGTCAGCGTAGTCGTGGACAAGGACAACATCAATATGCCCGACTACAGAGAAAGCAACAGCGACGTGCATTTTGACGACCTCAAGTCGGCCAAGTTCCGCTGGAGTGCGTGGCCGGATGGCGTAAACACCGCTGGGCCGATGACCGCGGCCGACGAAAACGGCGAAATAAAGCTGATAAACGTGCACGTAATCAGGCTCCAAGCTAACAGTGGTGTGATGGTGTACGTGAGTATGGTTCACTATGTTGTGGACGGGCCGGCGCACATGCAAATTATAAAGCGCTGGTGCGAAATCCACCAGCTAATGAAGAGCAACCAAGCCGAGAAGATAGCCGACATGCAACCATTCATTACGGACCGTTCTTCGATTCAGCACTACCTTCCAAAGGAGCGCGCTCAGCTTCACAAGGAAACCGCAAAGACGTTCGAGGGATTCAGCATTGTTGCCGAGTGGATGGCATGGATTTCGCCCAAGTTGCGCGGGTACATAATAAGCAAAGTAATTGAGCGCCAAAACGCCAAAGCGCATCTTTTTCACGTTTCGCGCGCGGCATTCGAGTCATTGCGGGACTCGATCAGCGGGTACATTCCGGACATCGACAAGATATCCGACAACGAGCTTATGCTGTCGCTGACATCCAAGACCAGAGCGCAGGCGCAAAGCGTGGTTGAGAGCCGCATTAAGGGTGCCGTTCAACCTGCTGTCGATACCCTAAGCAAGGGGACCGTGCCCGTGGCAGTCATCTTTGAGGTGCGCGACCATTTGGGACTCTCTGACAAGCTATATGCCGGAAATATACTGATCCCCAAGATCATGTGTTGCCCAGTTGCTGAGCTCGAGTCTGCGACCACCGTAGAGTCCCTGTCCAGAACGCTCACGGATTTTAGACAGGTCACCAAAGATATTACCCTACCGTACATCGCCAGCCACATGGACATGGTTGCTTCGCGCCCGTCCTCGTTTGCAAAGCCGCTGGCGCGCTTCATGAACCACAAGAGTGCTATGACTTTTGTGTACGACGTGATGCCCGACATGTACCAGGGGGACTTTGGCTATGGCCGTCCGGCGTGGGTGAGCCCAATCAAAGAGTTCCGTGCCAACGGCGTGTTGTTGTTAACCAGCCAGGACTCTAGCGATGGCATCGATGTTTTTATGACTGCATTACCCGACGTGATGAAAGAGATACTCAAAAACGAGTTTTGGACCAACGTCGCTAAGCGCATCTACTGAGCCAGAGCGGCATATCTGGCCAACTACACTATCATTATTGATATCCAGCTGACTATGCATTTTTCATTAATATTATCGATAATTGCATGAGCCAAGTTGCATAAAACACATTTACATGCAGACACACGTGCCCGAATGGTAGGGTTAATACTGGCAACGGCTGGCGTGTCTCGGAAAGGGGATAATGTCCCTCACGCTTTCAAGCCCAGTTATCATTTGGATGTATCTCTCGAATCCCATGCCAAATCCGCCGTGCGGCGTCGAGCCGTACTTGCGCAAATCGAGATACCAGTCCAGTGACCCTTCCTCGAAGCCCAGACTCTCGACCTTACTCTTCAGCCGCTGGTAGTCATGATCTCTCAGACTGCCACCGAGCAACTCACAGGGTCCAGGAACCAGCAGATCCATGCACGCCACTGTGCGGCCATCGGGATTGGGCAGCATATAGAACGACTTGATATCTGCGGGATAATCGGTGACGAACACAGGCCCTACAAAGTGGGTAGTGGCCAGATAGCGCTCGTGCTCGCTCTGCAGCCCCTGGCCCCATTGCGGCTTGAAGCTAAACTTGGCCTTGGCGTCAGCGCGCTGGAGGATGTCGATGGCCTCTGTGTAGCTTATGCGCGCGTACGGCTCTGTGTTGGTCAATCGCTGCACAAGCTTGCCCAAGTCTTCGTTCTTGTGCAAGAAAAAGTCGAGGTCTGTTCCCGCAGTATCAGCAATGTGCTGCGTGGTTGAGCGAATCATTTCCTCCTCGATGTTCACCAGAGTAGGCAGGTCGTTCATGAATGCGCACTCGGCCTCTAGCATCCAAAACTCGGACAAGTGCCTGCCCGTCTGGCTGGGCTCGGCGCGGAAGGACTGGTTGAAGTTGTATACGCGCTTGAACGCACCAGCAAACACCTCGAGATGCAGCTGCCCTGACACCGTCAGGTTGACCCTTTTGCCGAAAAAGCCTGTCTCTGGATGGTCTGTGCCCGCAGTGACCACATTGAAGGTCTCGCCGCCGCCCTCACAATCATTGGCGGTCAGTGCGGGCGTGTGTATCCGCATGAAGTCGTGGTCGTGAAAGAATTTGTGCAGCCCGATTTCGGCCTGGTCTCGCAGACGGGTCACTGCGCCGATGGTCTGCGAGCGCGGGCGCAGATAGCCGATTTCACGCAGAAACTCCAGCGTGTGCCTCTTCTTCTGCAGAGGGTACGTCTCAGGATCAGACTTTCCAATGACGCTGACGTGTGTGGCCTGTATCTCCTTGCTCTGCTCGCGCCCGGGCTGGTGGCCAGCTTGCCGGTGATCTCAACTGAGCACCCGGTGGACAGGTCGGTGGCCATCTGCAGATCGTCCATGATGATCTGGATGCCACGAAGTGTCGATCCATCAGTAACCTCAGC